>NC_142929.1:907500-910000 GCF_046866305.1 Octopus bimaculoides
CAAGCGGGCGTGGCAACATACACTCGTGTATACGCGTGCATTTCTCCCGCTCTTCCCTTCTCTCATTCCCTGCCCTTGCTCACCCCCTCTCTCTCTCTCGCTCATAAACGCACGTATGTACGTCTCTCTCTCTCTCTCTCTCTCTCTGTTTTAGGCAATAAATAGTTTCCTTATATATATATTTACTGTTTATTGTTTTATCGATCTCGATGCTGAATGTAAGAATCTGTTTGGAATCGTAACTAGGCAGCGAAGTTGGAACCACGATGTATCCAATGAAGATCCCCCACCCACCCCAGTCACCTCTTCTACTTTATTCAAATGACAAAGTAACAGTGCGCCACCAGAGGAACAACTTACAACAGAAAGTATAGAAAAGATTACAAGATATCGTTGTAGGATTCTAATTAGCGCAAGCTGTGTAATTTGCTCGTGTGTGGGGGTGACTGTATATGTAGGTGAGTCTATCACCCTCTCTCTCTCTCTCTCTCTCTCTCTCTCTCCCTCTCTCTCTCTCTTCCACTTCCCCATTTCTCTTTATATATATATATATGTATATATATATATATATATATATATATATATATATATATATATATATATATATATATATATATATATATATGCGGATGTGTGGTGCCGATGATATTGAATAACGAAGTGTTTTCTACATTTACACATAGACAGACTGTAACTCATAAAGCGCCGTTCCCCCCCCCACCTTTCTCTCTACTTGCTTTCTCTCTATCTCGCAAACACCCAATCACAATTCTCATTATTCTATCCTTCCTCCTTCTCTCTCTCTCTCATTCCACAAATCGCTCTCAGTTCCGTTTGTTTCCCACTTTTTTTTGGGGGGGGGGGGATTTGTTCTTTTTTTTCTTTCAAAGTTCAGTGCTTTTCTCTCTCTCTCTCTCTCATTCTCTCTCCGTCATTTTCTCTTTTCCTTCTCTTACCCATACATGAGTCTAGTGGAGCGGACAACTGGAACTTCTATAGCTAAAGCAAATTATGTATACGTTCTCCCTCACCAGCGCACTCATCTATGGACGCAAACACACACGCAGGAACGTACGTATATATATATATAGATCTATACCAAAATACAAACTTATATTTACATAAATACTTACACACGCACGCACGCGCACACACACACACACACACACACACACACACACACACACACACATACGTATGTATGTATATATATGTGTGTACCGATATAATTATGTATACATGCCAATGGATGTTTACTAACATGAATTTCTTTTAAACTTACAAGCAAAGGAAATTTAAGATATATATATATATGTATGTATAAATATTGTGTACTTTTGTGATATTCAGGATGGGATCTGTTCAGCTCTATAACTTTCCCTTTCTACCACGTTCTGAAATCGTGTATACACATGCATCTACTTACCATTTTATAAGTACATATAATTTACGCACGTGCAAATCTCCCAGCTGTGTTCTCACATACACATAGACACGCATGCATTTATACACACATAGACACGCATGCATTTATACACACATAGACACGCATGCATTTATACACACATGCTAGGCACACACACACTCGCTGATAAATCTTCACACACTTACACAGGGAGTTTTAATATCTCTCTATCTCTCTATCTCTCTATCTCTCTATCTCTCTATCTATCTCTCTATCTCTCTATCTCTCTATCTCTCTATCTCTCTATCTCTCTCTCTATCTCTCTATCTCTCTATCTCTCTATCTATCTATCTATCTATCTATCTATTAAAATCCAACCACCGCTTAAATGTACATAAGTATACGCATAAAAACGCAGAAAGTTGAACGCACGGATACACTTATTGTACATACACGGAAAGTATTTTGTTAAACAAACTTTTCTCTTCTGCACAAACATACATTATACATACATGAACATGTTACAGGTGTATAGATTTATCTCCATGACGTACTCCTCCACATACAAATAGACGAGTCTATGCATAAAACATGTACATGACAACATTTCAGTTGTATCTTCTTACCGTTCCACGTTCTGCTGATGTAAAGTCACTTGCGCGCACACACACATACATTCAGGCGAGAACACGGTCAGACACATAGACGTGCGCACAAGGCAGCACGTGTTTGGCATCGGCGCATGCGAAGTTACACCTCACCCGAAAAGTCAGTGTTATAAACCAGACGACGACGACGACGACAACAACAACAACATCGGCAGCAGCAGCAGTAACATCAACAATGTTGTACCATTAAAATTACCTATTTTCATAACAAATCGAGGCAGTAGTTAATGATAGTGGTCGGTGTTGTTAGTTTTATTACCTGAACAAAGAATCGAGTTAAAAGAAAATAAAAAAAAAGTGTTAACTTTGACTGCGTCAAGCACAAAGCATTGTTTCAGTCCACCTGCTCGGTGGGTCCGGGTGAAAGTAAAACGATTTCTACCGATCATACGAGCGTGGTAGAACTGTAACCATGATAATAATAGTA
>NC_142929.1:915000-920000 GCF_046866305.1 Octopus bimaculoides
GTCCGGCAAAATAACCGATAGAATAAGTACCAGGCTTACACAGAATAAGTCCTGGGGTCGATTCGTTCGACTAAAGGCTGTGCTCCAGCATGGCCGCAGTTGAATGACTGAATCAAATAATAGAAAGAACAAAAGAATGTGTGTGCGTGTGTGTATGAATATATGGGGTTTAGGCATTTGTGTAGTTATACATATATTCATATGTGTATGTTTACATGCCTGTTTATATCCATACATACATATCAGTTAATCGATCTATCGATTTATCTACATGCCCCCACACACATATTCATATGTATGCATTAGAAAGCCTTATGTGTGAAATAAGAGAGTGAATATTGCTAAGTGAAAAAAGCGGGAGTGCGTCTCTTCCCTGCGGAGCGCTTAACAATCCGATGAACGGTCTGTCAAGAGTCTTCCTTCTTCCTTTTTTTGTTTTTGCACGTCGGTAATATAGAAAGAGTGTGATTACATTCTTATTTAAAATAGGCTGATGCTTTGTTACGTTTAATTTCATTTCAGTTTGTTTTTTCTGAGCTATACCACTTTCTGCATTAAACACACATTATTCAGTGATGCGCTTTTAAAGCGCAAGTGTGCAAGTCAGTCCAGCATCGACACTTTTAGCCCGAGATGTCTCCGCTTCATGTTGCTACTTATCTGGGTTACTGGTTGGTGAAAGGAAGGCGGTCACGTGTTATGAGAGGAGTGTTCAGCTAACCATGAAATTGTCATAGATGAGAATTAAGGTGGCCTTCACCAAAATTCGAAATCGCGATACGGCTATATACGCTAGCGACTTACCTCCCTTTGTCAGTCATGACGTAAAGAGTTTTAGTGACTTTAGAGTTAATTTAAGTCTCATCTTAGCATAAGCGGTGCTAGTCAGTACCCTTCGTTACTTTTGTGACCCTTATTAATTTTGCCTTTAGGTTCTAATTGTTAATAAACCACCCTCTTTTAATTTGTGATATATATATATATATATATATATATATATATATATATATATATATATATATATATATATATATATATATATATATATATATATATATATATATATACATCTATATAAATATCATATATATGTGTGTGTGTGTATCTGTGCCCCATCATGGCCACAGTCCAATGACTGAAGCAAGCGAAAAGATACACACGTCCGTCGCGCGCGCGCACGGTATGGGTCCCAAAGATGGCAAAAGAATCTAGCATAAGTTTTTAATTGAAATCATGCATGTCGATAGATGAACTCTTCCTCTGTTTACGGATTTACGACGAGAACCCAAATTTTTCAGAGGAAGCATGTAGTGGGAAGAATGTAGTGGGAAGCATGTAGTGGGAAGAATGTAGTGGGAAGCATGTAGTGGGAAGAAACGTGTGGGAGATCAATTACGATCACAGACACGGATCAGTAGCAAGTGGACGAATTGATTATGAGCGACAGACAAATCGCAACCCGTCAGCTAGCTGCTCTACTGGACTATGGTCACAATGTATTGTGCAGTGGCAAGAATGTGCCAGGTGAGTACTTTGGCATTTGACACGCAATTTGAAGAGGAAAAGACTGAAAGTTTGATTTGATTTTCTGGAAGCGTTTCAAGCCAAAGAAGATAAGTTTGTTTCCAGTCTGATGACAGGGGATGAAATGTAGACATATGCTTCTGGTTCACAAGCAAAATTTCAAAATATGTAACGTTGTCACATTTTTACTCCATGACCCAAGAATTCCAGAGTCAGCGATGTCACCAACTGTCATAGTATCTTCATTATAGGATGTTGATGGCGACATTATCCTTGGGTTTCCAGATTGTGGATGCCTCGTGAGTTGTAAATTAAGAAACCCCAAATTTATAGTAACTATTCGGAGTAAGGAAGAGAATAAAAATCTGGAAATTGATCGATATTCCACGTGACAATGTGCGACTCCACACGTCTTTGGCTACAAATTACACAACCGGCAAATTGGGCTTCTCAGTTGTCTCACATGCACTCTACAACCCGGATTTGGTACCTGCCAGCTTCCACTTGTTCGGTCAAATGGAAAGCAGTTTTCAAGGACAACGATTTGATGACGAACATTATTATAAAAGTGGGTTGCATCTGAGAAACGCCATTAGATGAAAGGATACGATGAGTTACCTTATGTTTAGGGTAGATAAATACAGTTTTACTTCTGGTGCTCAGTATACATAGGCATACACTTTTCATGGCCTCAATATTGACATAGTTGCTATAAAATTGGGTAAGAAGTTTCCTCTGTTCTATATGGAAAGAATGAAATTATATTGGGACAAAATGCATCTAAAACTAAATTGTTTTACGACAAGATGTCAACAGGCGACATTTACTGAGCACAAAACTGCAGTCAATCTTCGGTAATTTTCATCCGAAAAATGATGAGTATAATTTTATTCCCGAAAATATAAACACTGTCCAAATAACATTAACTGGAGATTTTCTTAGACCGCACATGCCTTCAACAAGAAATTATGCTCCTGCTGCCACTCTGCTGCGTAACAATCAGCCTAACCACTTCTGCCACCGTCGTACTATCTCGTGGTACTATCTCGTGGTACTATCTCGTGGTACTATCTCGTGGTACTATCTCGTGGTACTATCCCGTACCCACAGCGTATTATCAGTGTGCTTACAACAACAACGAAAAAACAAACAAACAAACAAACAAAAAACAAGAATACAGCGACCTGGAAAAGCAAGGAGTAGAAGCAATTGGAGCGAATTCTCAGTAAAACCTTTCAAGAGAAGATTATTGCTTTTTTAAAACTACTTCTTCATCTAACATGAATGAGTAAACACCAAACAAATAAATAACTAAAGGAGGTTTATAAAATCGCGAGAGAATATTTTACGACAAGGACCCTTCATTTTGATAAATTTACACATGTTTACGTGCCTTCCAACCTGTAGATACGGCAGAATTAAACAAAAGCAAAACAAAACGCTAATTGTGTATATTGAAAATGGAAAATGAGAACATTGCCCAACGGAGAATTATCAGTTATGAGGCATTGTCCATTACGTGCAAAAAGACAAATAAATTCACTTCCTACAAAAATGACTGAAAATAAGATAAAATGCAATATTTGGAACCCGTAAATTGAAAACTCTTGAATACAGATAGGTCACCCTCAAACAGGGGTTAGAATCTGCCAGTGAAAAAATCCGGCTTCAGAAATGAGTCGCTGGCTGAAAAATCATTAAGAACAAATTTTACTTCAATTAACCAGCAGTTTACATAAATGAAGGGGGTCTGTGAGGTTCCTTCTCAGGAAATAAGTGACCTATTGGAGGTATTGATCTTTACCAGCAAGCACTCGTTGGAGATATAAACATACTTAACTGGTTGACATTATAGCAGAAACAAAACTGATATTTAAAATACGCTTGTCACATTGTTTAACATTACCGACTAACTACATACTAGAATGCCATATATAAAATGTATACAGCTTGTTTGAATCTATTCCAATTTGCTCACTTGTAAAACTAACATCATAGCTGAACAAGCAGCTGAGAAGAAAGGAGTTAGGTGATACACTGAGCCACTCACGATTAACAAAACTGTGAGGTCAGAGATCGTACACCATTGGAGGAACTTTGATTCCCCTTCCTCACTCGTGGATGCTAAGGTCCATTTGATTGTAGTATGTTCCAGGTAATACCATACACGACTTGTCTTCGTCAATGTTGGGAAACAGTATCGTGGAGATATATTTCAAAAAAAGTTTTGGACTGTTTAAGACATTTTCGAAGGATAACGATATGACACAGCAGAACTACAAGACCATACTGCAGCATTTATATCAATGACCTATTTCTCCGATGTCAGATAAAGTATGATACAACAAATGCTTATCTAGTGAGTATAATACCTGGATAAAGGAAATATGATCTTCAGAAGTTTCATCATAAAGTAAATCAATAATCCACATTGTGTTTGCTGTTATTTAATTAGAAGCTAAATGAAAGACGGGCTTTGATGATAAAACCCGAAAATTGATTACCCGTAGTAGTAATTTTAAACTTAATTACGATGTATTTTGCCTGTACTTTTGCTACCCCAAAATAGGAAATCACAACACAATACGTGTCGCATCAATGGAACAGGGATGAAGTGAAACAAACTTTGTGACAAGAACAGTGAAAATGGCACCAAAAGTTGTTTCTGAGAATATTATCAAAGTATATGTATTCGCATGACACATGATGTTGTGGCTAGAACATCATAAAAGAAAATTACATGGATGGAGAGCTTATAATCACCGATGGTCTGAAATAATACAAGGGGAATGTCCTCCTTTAGTTAACATCTATGCTGAGATAATGAGAAATCTGCAGATGCCCAATCCGAACTGTAGAGTTAGATTTCTCTCTGTAATTGTTAGACCGTGACTGTGTCTGTATCAAAATTGAGAAGTAAAAACATTGCGTTTCACGCGCCAGAAAAAACAACAACGCCTAATCAGTTCTAAGACAGCATATAGGCGTAGGAGTGGCTGTGTGGTAAGTAGCTTGCTTACCAGCCACATGGTTCCTGGTTCAGTCCCACTGCGTGGCACCTTGGGCAAGTGTCTTCTACTATAGCCTCGGGCCGACCAAAGCCTTGTGAGTGGATTTGGTAGACGGAAACTGAAAGAAACCCGTCGTATATATGTATATATGTGTGTGTGTTTGTGTGTCTGTGTTTGTCCCCTCAACATCGCTTGACAACCGATGCTGGTGTGTTTACGTCCCCGTAACTTAGCGGTTCGGCAAAATAGACCGATAGAATAAGTACTAGGATTTCAAAGAACAAGTCCTGGGGTCGATTTGCTCGACGAAAGGCGGTGCTGCAGCATGGCCACAGTCAAAAGACTGAAACAAGTAAAAGAGTAAAGAGCAAAGAGAGAGTATTTGTCAAAACACAATCCTGCGTCTATAAAATAATATCCAGGACTTGAAACATGAATGCGTACACAGAATTTTTTACGTTCGCG
>NC_142929.1:925000-927500 GCF_046866305.1 Octopus bimaculoides
TCAGTCTGCACTATGCAACGCTCCATTCCTTCATCCGCTCTGAGATGGCCAATCGTATTATGTGTACGTGAAATATGTGTGTATATATGTTTATCTATCTACATGGTTATGTATGTGTATGCATGTGTACGTGTGTTTGTATATACATATATATCATTTATCTTTTACTTGTTTAAGTTATTAGATTGCGGCCATACTGGGGCATCGACTTGGATAATCTCGCTCGAATGGATCGACTCCAGTTCTTATTTTGTAATGCCTGGTACTTATTCTATCGGCCCTTTTGCCGAACCGCTATGTTGCATGGACGTAAGCTCACCAACACCAGTTGCCAAGCACACACACACACACACACACACACACACACACACACACATACACACACACACACACACACACACACACACACACACACACACACACAGAGTACATGATTGGCTTCTTTCAGTTTCAATCTACCAAATCCACTCACAAGTCTTTGGTTGTTCCGAGGCTTATAGTAGAAAACCAAGATGTCACGCAGTGGGACTGAACGTGGAGGTATGTGCTTGAGAAGCAAACATCCTACAGACTATACAGTCACTGCTACACACACACACACACACACACACACACACACACACACACACACACACACACACACACACACATATATGTGTGTGTGTGTGCATTATGGTTGAATTTAGTGGGGGTGAGGTAACAGAATCGCTACGACTCCGGGCAAAATGGTCGGCAGTATTTCTTCTGACTTTACGTTCTGAGTTTAATTGCTGGCGGTCTAATTGGTCTACTTTGCCTTTCATCTCTTCCAGGTCAATAAAATAATTAGGAGTTGAAAACTAGCGCCACTCCAATCCACTTATCTTCCTTGAAATTGCTGGTCCCGTACCAACATTTGAAAGCAATATTATGTATGAGTTTACAAGCATATGTCTATTTATTTATATATATATAAGCCTTTCGGTATCTATCTATCTATCTATACATACATACATACATACATACATACATACATACATACATACATACATACTTTTATATACACACACTTATACATATATACATACATACATATATATATATATATATATATATATATATATATAGGGGATGTAGAATTCAGTTTGTATAGTTTAACTGCTTTGTTTTGCTGTTTGACCCGTTCTGTTATTCCTGGTTTCAGTCTTTTGTCTTTCATACAGTGCATGTACATTGTAAGTTATTTCCTTATGTCTTCCTGTGTTTGGCGCAAAGCATTCTAATGTCGGGCGGACAGTGTGTTGAATATATGTGTTAAAGTGGAGGATGCAACTGTAACGAACGTGATTTCTATTGGATTGCTGTTGTTTCTGTGTCAGGTATCGATTGCATGAAAATATCTTGCACTATTTTATTACGTGTTGGTTGTGTAAATTACATTAAAAAAAAAGGAAGATATCTGATGGAAATTGAATTGGATATGTGTTATATGTAGAGAGTAAACCGTTTGAGTCGCACCGTTGAAAGTTGAAAGCGTGTTGTGTAGGATGTTGCGATGTGCCTAAAATGTTGACTTGTGGTTCCTCAGGTATAGTTTTTTGTTTTCCTATTTTGTATCCTTTCTTGTTTTCACTTTCCTTTCATTTCCGAATTCCTAGTACATCGACTTTGTGTATCTCCTCTTCTTTCTGGGCAATGTCTTATTCATTAGGGATCACAATGTCTTCCAAAGTACAGACGTTTCCTTTTCAGCTCTTGGTAATCATGTCTGAATAGTCTTGTCTCTCTAGACACGCATATCCCGGATGTTTGAGAGCCGGCTTGTTGGCGAATACAATGTTTGGTGTATATTTATACCATTTCTCATAAATGTTCAGATCAAAGTATCAGCATATTGTCTAGCAGACATTGCTGCCAACTCGATTATTTAAATAAACTTGCGACTTTTGAAGGACTGGACAATCGGAAATTATTTGGTTAAATATCGCATTGTTATTCGTATTTGATGTTACGTTTCTTTCTTTTTTTCCCGTTATTTTCTTTTCGTAATTATTTGCGGCTTCCTGTGTAGATGCAACCAGATTTCGTATCTTTATTTTAGCCCAGAGGTCTTGAGCCATTCTTCACATTCACTTATTTCCTCCATATCAACTCTTGCGTGGTATTGGTTTTCGAGTAGGTTTTCTTTGCATTTTTTTCTTTAATATATTTAAAATTTCATTTCGATGCTTTTATTTTTCTAAAGCTTTTCTTTTGTTTTCTTCTTTGTTTTGTTTTTGGCTTTATCTTAATCGTTTCTTTAGTTACTTTATAGTAACTAAAATATAAACGTTATTTGTTTACTTATCGAGAGGGGGAAAAGCTTTTTGTTTTGTTTCCCTTCTTCGTGTTTCCTTATTATGCTAATCAGTTTTCGCTTATTTTATTATAATTATTTCTATTGTTCGGCCATCGATATTTTGTAGTAATTTTTCTATTTCTCTCAGAGACAGCCCTCTCCGTGTGGAAGGGATATATATTC
>NC_142929.1:932500-940000 GCF_046866305.1 Octopus bimaculoides
GATGGAATTGTCTACCGTGCTCATCTCTTTGTTTCACTTCTTGCCTACCTAAAGGTCTGAATCAAGCTAAACCCCAGCAATTTAACTTTCCTGACCATCCAACGCCCCTCGACATTTTTGTATACAGCATGGATCTGCTTATTCTGGTGACGAGCTGAAGACCTCCTTCCATTTTCTATGAAATATTTGCTTCGGTGCGGTCAGCTAGCAGAATCGTTGGCACGCTGGGCAAAATGCGTAACAACATTTCGTGCGTCTTTACCTTCGGAGTTCAAATTCCGCCGATGGCGATTGTGCTTTGTATCCTTTTGGGGTCCATAAAATAACTACCGGTCAAGCAATGGGGTCGATGTAATCGATTTATCCATCCCCTGAAATTACTGGCCTTATACTAAAATTAGAAAATGATGTTTGCTTCTATCCCCGCTCTTCATACATTAGAGCAGTGCCAATCCTCTTGAAGTGTTTGGTATCCGGCACTATAATCTATACACGTCGTCCACATACGCTGACCTAGCTCACTTGCAGTCATCCTAGTTCGTATGTGATGCTCCTCGAAACCTCTAATCTCTTCTCAGTGACTCGAATGGCAGCACAAACAGAAGAAGAGAAAGAGAGCAGCCTCCACGAACCTAACTCATGTTAATGAAAGGTTTCGACGGATCGGCATTGACTCTGACTACCGGCTGAAGTTGATGTACATTGTAGTGATCCAGCTTCTGAAAGCGCGGCCCAGACTAGCTGCCTTGAGGACAGCCACTAAATATCGAAAGCTTTCGACATATCTATATTGCTCAGGGGTTTTATAACCTATACTTTCTGTGATGCATCTCGTGCGAGGAGGTTGTTGTGGAAAGACCTGTTTAGGATGGCACATATTTGTGCCGCACCGACAACAATATCTTGAACTCTTCATTTAGCAGTGCAACGGGCCTAGAGTTGTTAAAAATCACCCCGTTGTCTTGTTCTTTCTCAGCAGCAGCATCGCATCTTGTTTCACAAGACTGGGAATTCTCCTGTTCTGCTACCAGTGCCAAAAGATATCTACCAAGAGACCCTCAAGCGAGTTTAGCACATAAAATAAAGTTCATAAGGCAAGCCATCGAGGACAGATGATTTCCACCACTATAACTATGCAAAAACCGTGGTAGGCGTCTGATATATCTCGTTAATTCGCCTTGTCTCCGCCACAGACATTTGAGTGAAGTGCCACTGAAAATCCGCATGCATCTGCTTTGAATAGAATAGCATGTACCCCTCCTGATCAGTGAAAACCGAACGGTAGCTTTATTGCCACATTGCACCTCATCCACTCAAGAGCATTGACCAGCTTTTGTTTCCTCATGCCTTAGAATATATCTCCTAGTTCTCATAACTGGCAACCTTCGTGTTCCGCGTTGAAGAATTAACGAGGGCCCAATCTCGCCGGCAATATGTCAATCACAATGCCTTTCCTAAGTGCTTCTTCAAGTTTCCCAACTAAATCGCCCAGTAGGTTAAACTTTTCTATCACTATTTCCTTATCAAACCTTATCGACTCTGCTTTAATAGATGTTTTAGGGATATCCACCATCGGTTATTGATTGTCCATGATCTTTCTAATAGTTGCAGCTAGAGTTGCAGCTCTGAAGTTTGCTCCCCTTAATTTTTTCCGCTGTTGCCAATGATTTTGCCGTGGCTATCGTTACTTTTGCTAATTTCTGATGGTGTTTCAATCCTGCTACTCTAATTTATCCATCACTGCGGGTGCTTTTATTATTGCTGTTGTTGTTGTCGTTGTTTTACTTAATAGAGTAAAACTTCAAGAAAGCCTTGTGGCATTTTTGAGCTCATTAAAGCCTGGATGTTCCTTTGATCGCCAGTAACCACTTACGGTTGCTGATAACATCCGTGCTCATCATATGCCTTCCTTGTTATGCAAAGATGAGGACAAGCCAGCGCAAGATGTTTCTATTATAACCCCTGGCCGTAATAATAATGTTCCAGAAGCAGTTGTGTTGTACACCAGCCCTTCCTTTTCCTCAGCTCATCCTCAGTCTTAAAAACAAAACAAAACAAAAAGAAAGAAACAGACACACACTTCTATATATCCTGTCCTGGGCGATGGAGTACATAATCCGCTATACATCGGCTTGGCTTCGTCCATGTTTTGAATGAACCCCGGTCTTTTGAAGAAGGGAAATATGCCAGCCTATTCCTCGAGTCCTCCTGCATATATTTGTGGAACAAGAAGGCGTTGCCTTTCCCGATATACTGCGTCAATCCCGTCTCATTTTCGGAGTTGTTTCCAGTCAAGATCATCGTCGGTTTGACACAGAGCATTCGTAAATGACGGAATATTGGTACTGGTGCTATTCCTACTGTTCTTCGTTTCATTCAATTTAATGTTTTCAACACTGCTTTTTGTATCTTCTGTTGTATGAATGAAAACGTATGTTTTAGCTGGAAGCAACGTCTGGATATTTGATAATTTCATTTTCTGTTTACTATTAAAATTCTTTACGTCCGTCTGAAAATAATTGTAAGCCTATTCATTAAGGTTACTCCCAGCACCACTGTGAAGAACGCTTCATTCTTCTTTTGCGGCGGTCATGAGGAAGCGCTCATAAACATATTGTGAATTGGTTAGTCGTAAAAAAATGTATACATTTTAAAATGTCCGTGGGCAAACCATTTAAAAAAAAAAAATCCCCATAGCCCTCAGTTTTCTTTTGGCTTTCACTCACTTCTAAGTAAGTCATCAACATCTAAGCAAGTCATCAAGTACACTTTATTACCATGTCCACTTCTCTTCTCCAAGTGGGTGGTATTTGGAAATCATTAGACCCTCAAATAACTGGAAACGTTTTCAATATACGAAACTGTTTCTTATCAGGTAATCCGTTCAAAGTTTACTTTCTTCGTGAAGCTTTATTACAGACGTCTGTTTGCTACAATATGCAACAACAACAACAACAACGACGACGACGACGACGACGACGACGACGATGATAACAACGATACTTACTTTCTTGTTCAGGAGATCAATACAGAACTTGTAATATAGAAAGAATTAAAGGGGGGGGGTATGTAGACCCACACACATATGTATAAACACCTACTCATATATCATAAATGCAATAAATTAAGATACGTCAACTGTTTAGTGCACGAAAGGTACAAATAAGGGCAACACAACCCCAGAAATATGGAAGGACATTCGCCTGGATAAGATTGACGCTTTCCAAAACCCTCTTTACTTTCAAATCCGATTAAATGCAAACTAAATAGTCCGAAATTGCACCTAAGCGCTTAACCCTCTTGTGACAGACCCCACAAAATCTGGGTTGTAATTCTTAAACGGTTGATTGACCACTGACGTGGTGCTTCTCAGTTATGGAGGTATCACACATCCTTCGGTCATATTTTATAGCTCCCCCCTACATTTTTGAGAGATATGAATCTCACACCCACTTTTGTAATTTCAAAGGTAAAGACTTCAGGTAAGGAAACGCTCTGACAATGTATCACTTGCACGTTTTTTGCAGGAATTCACTGATGTTGAGTAATTCCTCGCAAGCTAGCAACAAATAAATTGTTCTTTCTTTTTTTTTTACCGGAGACCCTATTAATGTATAAGTTGGCTGCATCATTGGTAAAATGGCAACACTCTGAGTCTAAAAGTGTATTTCTGCTTTTCTATTTTAATTTCTTCTAGATAACCTCTTTTCAAATGAATTTTATAAAGGATGTATATACAATCAAATGTATTAAAACAAAACATCTTTCCTACTTCAATGTAAAGCGATACACGTCCCCATGTTTTGAATCGCTTTGCTCTCGAAACGGTAGAAAAAAAGTCATTGTTTATAGGGACCTTGAAAAAATATATTTTCTGGGCTGATCTCTGTCAAGCAGGTCCGTTTACAGTAGATGAAGGTTGAGGACGGAACACTTGAAATCAAATCTGCCAAAAATGGAAATCTTGGAGAAGTTAAAATACAAAAAAAAAGGTATCTGTCCACGTGGCGGCTTTTCAGTGCTACAGATCATAATTGACTGACTCGTATTTTGCGAAATGAAAAAAACTGGATACCATTTTGGAAAAAGAAAGAAAAGAGATGACTCAATCTTTAATGGGGGATTTGAAACTCTACGGAAGTAATGAAAAGGTGGAAGAAAGACTGGGGAATACAGTGAAAATTTTTACTGCAAATATAAGCTGGAAATTTGAACGGAAGAAGTATTTGACATTAAACATGGAATGGAGTTGACTTGTAAAGGGAATACAGAGAAGATAGATGCAAATAAAGGATATAAAAATTTGAGTATCTTGGAAGCAGATAGTGAAGGATCAGCATGAAATATATCATTCGAAAAGAATAAATACATTAAAAAGTGACCTCAACATGACTCAATGGAGTCAACACTATAAATTCATGGACAGCCTCACTTGTCAGGTCAAGCGTGGGTATTGCAGGTTGGTAGAAAGAAGAATTGCAAACAATAAACACGAAGATGGGGAAAAATGTTAACAATGAACAAGTTATATCACCACTTTTAACAGTATAGATTAAATATACATGAGTAACGATATGAAGGATATGTGAAGGACACTGGAAAACTTACAAGGGACATAGCAAAAATAACTTTTGAATCTTAGAAAAAGACTTTTAGAAGAAAAAAAAGAAGGGTCGATATTTGCAATCTTTGTTGCCATCCATAAACTCGATAGCAGAATATGGCGTACTTCAAATTGCAAATTTAGAGGTAAAGGCTCCGTCCAAACAAACTTATGTAGAATTTGTTATTTTCCAAATCCGTATGAAAGTAATTTCTATTTTAACAACAAACGCTTCAGCATTGAGTTTCTATGAAAAAGATATAGTTCGGCAATTTTATAATTACCTTGGTGGTTATTTTGTCTGTTGTTTCTATATGATAATACCAATCTGTGCTTGAGTGATATTTTTGAAAGACTGTAGGGTGTGATTTGAGGGAAATCTGGTCGCTATTTCTAAGAAGTTGAGTAACCACGGAGAAGTTATTTTCTGGCTTGTCGAAACGAGGCAGATATTCCATTTATGGATGTTTTCTACAATAACCAAATTGGCTACGCAATTCTAAAACTTGCTAAAGTGCTATTAAGTAACAAGTTCGTGTACTCAACATAATGCATTCCATGGAATTCACAAATCCGAAATTTATAAGCATTGTATTCAGATGCCAATATCTAATTTAATCAGCAGTGATAGAAGACACAGAAATAATGTAAGCAAAAGATGTGTTGACATAATATTTAAAATGTGAGAAGTGTGTATCTAAAAGCGACAAAAACAAAAGACTATTGGTTGGTATAGTGTTGTTACTCAGTAAATAATCTCAAGATATTTATAAGCAGGTCACAACCCGCTGTTTGTGGAAGGCTGCTATCAACTATCAGAAAAAGTATTCATAAAATTCATTTGTAGCTGACTCACGAGAATTTCCAAACGACAGGCATAAACTATTCACACACACACACACACACACACACACACACACACACACACACACACACACACACACACACAGAGTTAAAGAGATTAAGAGAGAAATGTATTCTCACAAATATATCCTGGCAACACTTACACACATACATATATACAAGCTTACACACACGTACGCACACACCACACACACACAAGTTGGGAAATATGAAAGAGATACACCGTTTTGCTACAACAATATCCATTATTTTCGTCATTGCTATCAATACTGACAACATGATAAATTTTACTAATAGCCCATCGATGTAGTGAATTGGTAGATAGCAAATACTTATAGATTCCTATCAGACAGCAAAGCTTCTATTGAATTTGGTTGAATAAGTCACCCACATCGTCACCACGCACATAGAGAATATATTTAAAGAAAATAATTATTGAATTTACCTAAAGATAGCGAATGATATTAAAACTGAATATTTGTGTGTCCACCATTTCACAGTGTTAAATCTATGTTTGTATATTTCCACCTATTTTCAATATTCTCATGGTCCTGCATTTACCTTGCAAGTGAACAAGAGAAGTGGAGTTAAGCCACAACAGATGAAAATGGAAATTTATTTCAAAATTTAATTTGCAGGAAGATTAAAATCTTCTTTACGGTAGCTGTCTCAGAGTTATCAAAATGAATATTTTCTAATCAGCAAGACATTTCGGATGTTTAGAGATGGGAACTATTAACCTTCATGACTTTCCCAGCGCATCGAGAACTGCAATTATATCGCAGTTTTGACCGTTGTTCAGTTTCTTTCTCGTTTACGAAATGTTACAATATATATTAAATACATGCCCAATATTTTATGAAGGAATAATTTTTTTTTGAAATGAACTTTCATAAATTATACCTACTAGCAGAAAAACCACCCAGAGGGCGGTTTTCTGTTGGCATTTGTGTTTCGCTTGACAATATGCTCATGAATTGAACAAAGACTCTGTGATAGTTTATTTCGTAATCAGTAAAATAATCCATGATACATTAAAAAAAAAGACAATAAGGAAATTTGGAAAAGAGATGAGACTGTCAAGGGAAAATGTTCATGAATCTTCACTTGAGTGAATTTGAAAATAGACTCTCTGCTGGGAATTAATGAATTACATTTACCAATATGAAGAGTTGAGTTTTGCTATATTGTTCTTTCATGATATTCACTTATAGACGTCTTAAGTTTTCCTAGTGTCCCTTTCCTAGCAATTAAAAAGAAACTTCAATACATTTCAATTAAAAGAGAATAATGAATGTCTCACATCACCGAAGACTTTTTTTGCAGACACAATTGTCAGCAAATGGACCCTTTTCATTTACTCGGTTAATACTTTAATATTTTCTTTTCTTGACGCTCTTGAAAATGCAATATAATTCTGATTATGTGCGAAGAATTGTGTTGGGAAATGATGATATTATTGTCTAAATAATTTCAAAGTGGTACCCCAGCATGACCGCAATCTAACACAATTTGTAAACTTAATTCTATTAGATAGGGATTATTGTTTTTGCACTACGTAATATTTTTAAAAATAATTCATTCACTTGTTTTTGGGAGTGTTTTTTCGCTTTATTACATTTTTACGAACGCGAAGAAAAGCTATTTGTTTACATATGGAATTCAAACAGAAGTTGACATTTAAAACAAGCGAATATTGTAATATTAAGCATTATAATTTATGTTTAATATACAAATAAACTTTATAGTTAAAAAATTTTTTAATATTCATTTATTATTTCTTCAAAGTAATATGACATTTTTTTAATAAGGTGGGATGGGGGTGGAAACTGGACACAGTCCCGCACTTCTTCAATCATTATAATACAGATTTCACTGACTTTGAAAAAAAACAAAAAAAACTAATGACAAAAATACTTATTTATTGTTAAACTGAAAACGCAGACACTAACCTTGTCAGAACGAAATCAGTTGACAAATATAAAATAAAAATGTATATTTGTTTGCTGTCTAAGAAGCATGAAAGAGTTCTC
>NC_142929.1:945000-1052500 GCF_046866305.1 Octopus bimaculoides
TACTCTCTTAGGCCACTGAAGAGAAGGTAAGTCATTTGTCTCGCCGATGGCACTTCTTGAAGTTAAAACCCCTGTCTGCAACTTCGGTCTATCTTCTGACCATAAACCAGTTCTTTGTCTTAATAAAGTTCCAACTTTGGAGAATTTATTCTTGCGATTGTCTCCCTTTCTGAGACGGAGCTGCTCTCAATTACCAGTTGTGACTGTGTCACACCCTTTAGAAGGGGTAATATTAATAAATCAAAAGTTCATGATGTATGGTTCTTAATATATCTGTATATGCCTCTATTTCTAACTCTACACACACACACACATACACACACAAGCACACATGCGCATATGTATACTTATATGTAGATACAGACCCAGGCATGCGTGTATACATAGAAACACGTGTGTGCATGTGTGTGAGTACGTGCGCCTAAACAGAATGAGTTCTTTTTTTATGGCTGGAGTCAGTGATGCAAAGATAAGATACCCGTGATGTTCAGCTGATTGCAAGTCTACCCGTCTCAATCATTTACCCTTTCCTCTTCTCCTTTCCATTCTTACAGTCATAGGAATGAGATAAGAATTTTTGATCTCACAAAGCAGTTATTTGCTGGAACTATTTCTTCCTACTTATTTGATGTGATTAAGCTTGACCACCGTCCAACATCTGTTGGTTTACCTCTATTTGAAAATGCTTGGAAGGAAGCCAATAAATGGAACTGAAGGTAGCAATGCAAAAATGAACCGTCCAGGGTGTGCACTGGATTATAAATTTGATGCTTTAAAACGGTTTGATGCGGGGTAAAACATCAGCCACATTGCCAAAACATTAAAACGTCTAATGTACGAACAATAGGTGACAATAGCGAGAAATTACATGAAGCTTTCAACAAGTTAACTCTCTTAACGGCCAGGACATTATTTTTTCCATAGACCGAATAGAATACTTAAAATGGAATGGTTTCCGGGTATATGGAACAAGGAGGACGTAATATACGATGCTAAGTATTTCAAAAAACCCAAGGCATCTTTGGTACGATTTTTAGAAAAAGAAAGAAGAAACTGCAAATGAGAAACATATTCTGGTTTGTCGAGGCTGGTTTGAAAGACAGAAAAGTGCTTGAATTGACATATCTTAAAACTCTGCTCGACATGACTGATGAAACTGCCAATACGGACACAGAGACTGTTACTAATTATCTTGGGCAGCGAAAGAAAATTTTCTTGAAGGAGACGACACACCAGAACGAATACACAAGGTTGATGAAAGTGTACTTTTTCTGGAAGCTCATTCCTGTTAGAATTGAAAAGAAACAAACACAGCAAAAACCGCGGGTGTGGCTGTGTGGTACGAAGCTTACTTTTCAACCACATGGTTCCGGTTTCAGTTCCACTGCGTAGCACCTTGGTCAAGTGCCTTCAACTAAAGCCTCAGGCCGACCAATGCCTTGAGAATAGATTTGATTGACGGAAACTGAAAGAAGCACGAGGAAGAAGTCAAACATTTTCCGCACTTTCGCCATAGCATATCTTTATTATTATCACCCTGCCTTCTGCGCATGCATGCTTATAATGGTCACGTGATCGAAGTCTGAGTCTGATCGCGCCATTTTTCTTTCTGCTTTTACAGTGCAAGCATGACCCCTCCACCAGCAATGTGCACCAAAGGAGAACAAAGAGCAGTGATCCGAGAGATGGTAGTGGTCAACCGGTTCACCACTACCATCTCTCAAGCTTGCTGAATCTTCTCATCAGTGGTGGAGGTTGATGGGCGTCCTGCTCCCTCTTCATGCGTCACGCTTGTCCAACCCCTTTTAAACTTCTCAATCCACTCATACACACTTCCAGGCGGTAGAGCACTGTTTCCGTATTGTGCTAAAAGCCTTTGATGAATTACAGCACCTGACACACCTTCCGACCAGAGAAATCGGATCAATGCTCGTTGTTCTTCTTTGGTGCACATTGCTAGTGAAGTGGCCATGCTTACACTGCAAAACTAGAAAGAAAAAAAGCACGGTCAGGCTCAAGCTTCGATCACGTGACCACAACAGTATCGACTATAAGCACGCATGCGCAGAAGGCAGTGTGATAATAATAAGGATATGTTATAGCTAAAGTGCGGATAATTTTTCACTTACCCTCGTATGTATGTATGTATGTACGTATGTATTGATGGATGGATGATGTATGTATCCATTACTGAGATGCTTCTTGAGGGTGGAAATGCCTCTTGTGATATGACATTGAAGCTCCAACTCGTGTATAACTCCCAAAATCCAAGTACGTTTAAGGTTTACGGAAAGTTTCATTTTCCTCTTGGAAGAATGGTTTTCAGACATGTCCTGCCGTAGAAAGATACAGTCTTATAAAAAGTTACAGGAAAGTTTAGCTCGAAAAATGATGAATCGTTTTAGACAATGCACCGGGTCAGCCAGTAAACTCGAATGAGTTTTCTGATAATATGAGAGGGGAATATATATCCTAAGAATACAGCTTAGCTCCAGCCAAACGATGAAGGTCTGGTCTTTATTTTTTATCTTTATCTTTTACTTGTTTTCTGTCATTAGACTCTGGCCATGCTGGTGTACAACACTAGCAGAATTTTAGCCGAAAGAATATTTTAAGGCCTGCTACTTGTTCTATGAGTTCTCTTTTGCGGAATCGCCAAATTAACGGATAGGTAAGCACATCAGCAAGCGGTGGTGGGACACACACACACACACATACACACACCCACACACACACACGCACACACGCGCGCACACACACACACACACACACACGCACGCACGCACCCCCACACACTTACACGATGGAATTCTGTCAGATTCCCAGTTTGCGCCAACCAAATCCAATCCTAAGGCTTTGGTAGGCCCCTGGCTATAGTAGAAGTTATTCATCCAAGGAGCTACGCAGAGTGACGGAACCCTGATCTATGTCGTTGGGAAGCAAACTTCTTACTAAACAGAAATGTCTGCACGTGTGGTAATCAACTTCAACGCATATTATGAAAGCAACTGGTAGGCAGAAGATAAGTCTACCGTTTCAGATATCTGGAAGAAGTTCAACATAATGGATGCCGTGAAATGAGCCACAAGATGATGGGAAACCCGGAAAATGGATGGTACCCGGAGAAAATGTATAACTAGAATGTATGAATGGCTTTACAAGTTTTCCTCAAGGAGAAGGTTTACACCAAATTCCAAAAAGTACTGTGTCACTTGCAAATGATGTAGGTTTGAAGTTGTAAAGAATGGTTGCTAGAGCCCCGTAGAAAAATTAAACTAATGAGAAGCTGACATTGTTAGACTAAATGACAATTCCACTTAAATTCACTTAAATTCACTGCAAAGAATATTGCCAAAGGAAGTTCTGTAAGTATATCTTCAGAACTTCTTTTAACTACTCTAATCGTGAACATAATATAAATATTATAAGAGGAGCTCGCAGGAAATAATGCGCTATAAACATCAAACAATTTGGATAGGTTTTTCGCCTCTTCCCAGTAACTCATTTCACCATTGTAGTTCTATCAGAGTTGTCAGCATCTTTTGTAATCAGAAAGTATCCTGTTGCGATATTACAATTGCCTAACTTATATCTCTTCAAATATCCCCGTGTCTACGTATTGTTGGACGTAGGTTTAGCAATTGTTATTTTCATGCTTAAACTTGATCTTGTTGTTTGTTGTTTGCTGTCGTTGACGTCTTTTGAAGGAAATCCGTTGAAACGCTTGATCGCTTTATGATATGAAAATCATAGGGAAAATCTATTTTGCGGCATAGTATTTCACTTTGCCACATGATATACGAGAACTTACTATTTGCGTACGCAGGGTAGTCATCAACCAGTTTTGCTATCTTTGTATTGAATACACCCATTGTTTAAGCAAAGCGTTTCAGCTGCTCTTATGAATATATACATATGTATACATACACGCACATCCTAGTACAAAGTAAACACACCCATACACACACACACACACACACACACACACACACACACACACACACACACACACACACACACACACACACACACACACACACACACACACGAGTATGAGTAAATGCGTTGATATCTATTCTTGTGGATAGGTGCCCAGCTACTTGTACATGTATGCGTTTTTAGGATATGATATACGCAAACGGATTTTCTTACCTGCAGAATTCGCTTATTCGCAATAATATATAAATAAAACTGTTCTTGTACATATGCATATGTATGTATATATATATATATATGTATATATATATATATATATATATATATATATATATCTATATATATATATATATATATACACATAAAACAAATATACATATATATAGATGTATGTATCTATGTAGGTATATGTGTGTATATATATGTATGTATGTATATATATGTATGTATATATGTATGTACGTATGTATGTATATATGTATGTATATATGTGATAAATTGTAACTCATTCGACACTCTAGGGCATTACTTATTCAGTTTTTTGACATAGATCAGAGTTAGACAATACAATCTTGTAAGACAACCGTTGAGTTCCTATAGAAAGAAAAAAGCCGATTCCAGTGCATACAGAATGGTAAAATAGTAAAGTAAACAAACCGGCATTGATTTCGTTCATGTCGGTTTGAAAAACTGACATCTGTGGATAATATGAGAAAATACGTTTATCGAGGATGTATACAATGCTCTACTTCTGGTGTTTGTCTAATGAGAATACTTATAAAACTCAATGGAAACGAATGGATGAGCGAAATTTCTTAGCCATTGATATGACCATTTGTTTGCATACACGCACGCACACACACCACACCCCCCACATATACGCATTTACTCACTCACCGTATATATATATATATATATATATATATATATATATATTATATACTCACCGAATATATATATATATTATTTATATTATCATTATATGTATATATATATGAGGATGTATGTGTGTATGTGCTTAGGTATGTCATATTTATACATATTATTATATGTCACACACACACACACACACACACACACACACACACACACACACACACACACACACACACACACACACACACACACACACACACACACAGAGTTGCATTTGTACACTGCTAGTACAAATAAGAAATTGAATACTCAAACTGCAACGTATTTAAACTTGAAATTGAGGGAACGAAACGTATAGAATTCAAAAATATTTTCTCGGCAGAGAAAATAAACAAAATTCATATACTTAATATATACACATGTATCCTCGTGCAAGCATAGAAGCGCAAGCACGCACACACATATGAGTCTGTTTGATGTATAAAAAGAGAGTAGAATGTTTTTGCATTTCTAAGTTCGTGAGAATATATCAAATGTAGTGCGTGAGTGCAAATTTCGAAATCGTGTTTTTATTTACCGATGTCACTTTGTGCATTGAGGTATTTCTCAATATGTACTTATTCAATTTACTGTAAAACTGTGTTGAAGAATGTCTACTAGTTATTATCGACAGAGCCACTTCTACCAAAGAAGGTGCACATACGTCGAAAATATCTTAATGATTTATGCACGCAATAGAGTATTGCAGAAACGCTTGGGTATTCAGCTAAGATCATACTAACATTACAAACGCGAAGCAATGATCAAGTCGGACGAAGCGTAATGGTGTAACATAACAATTGACACATACATAGATACATATACATACACATCATACATACATATATACACACATCATACATACATATATATTATTGAGAAATCGGTGCCGGTGTAGTATGTGATCTACATACATGCTTGTGGTATAGCTTATGATCTACACCGACTTTTTTTTTATTTACATTTAAAATTCATCTATTTACTTGACTTCTGGTTGGTTTGACATATAAACCGACAAAACATTTATGATTAAAACACTTTTAGTCCTGAACCCATTGAAAGAAGTCGTGATGAGTGCTAAAGCATTTTTACACGCAGGTTATTCCAGATGAAGAAGCTATGTATGTGTATGTATAAAATATATCATTCATATCTGTGTGTGTGTGTGTGTGTGTGTGTGTGTGTGTGTGTGTGTGTGTGTGTGTGTGTGTGTGTGTGTGTGTGTGTGTGTGTGTGTGTGTGTTTGTACGTACGTACTTGTATTGACAGTGAGAGGTTCTGTGGAGCCTCGTGCATTTTACGAGTCCGAATGATGTTATTCGGACCCATGTATATGAAAATTTTGAGATAAAGTTGCTTAAATTGCTTGGATAAGAAATATGAAAGCCAATGGAAGTCTCAAAAAATGTTTTTAAACTACACAGATGGAAATTAAACGAGGAAAAAAAGAGGAGTGAATGAAATCCTTCCACGACGAGTTGTCGGTTCTGAAAACTGAGTTCTTAGGAAGATGCGGTTCGTATGTGGGCAGCGTTAGATGGGATTAATTAATTTATATATTTAGAGAGCTGCTGAGTGTGGCAAGTAGCTGCCGGAAGGCTTGCCGAGTAGCATAATTGAAAGCTTGGTTACATTTATATAACGTACATAAAGATACTCGTCTATACTCATTTATATGCGTACACACACATACATACAAATTTACTGTGTGCAAAGAATATAATAAGATATATTCACACCTGTTTAAAGATCCACGGCGGAAGAATTAAAACTGTAGCTTAAGAGCTTTAGATTATCTTAGGTTTTCTTATACAAGCTCTTTTCTGCTCATAATTATAAATTAATTCATACAAATATACATACGCAAGCGTATCATGTCTGCTTTTTATGTATGTGTATGTATAGCATATATCATACATATATGTGTGTGTGTGTGTGTGTGTGTGTGTGTGTGTGTGTGCGTGTGTGTGTGTGTGTGTGTGTGTGTGTGTGTGTGTGTGTACATGTATTGACAGTGAAAGGTTCTGTGGAGTTTCGTACATTTTACGAGTCCGGATGATGTCATTCGGACACACGAGACGGATGAATTCTCGGAAGGCCTCCGCATTATCAACGTAGAGTATACAACCTACTTAAATATAACGAATCCTCATTCAGCTCTGGTCTTCCCAAGTGTATACTAGACATATTGATGTGACAAACTGTCGTGAACAAAATCTCTTTCATTCCTATGCGATAACCTGTATTGCAATAAACAGTGACGTCCCCAGATAGTAAGGAATAAAATATGTGTCGTAAGCGTTAAATATACGAATGCATTCCAAAACAGAGAGGAGTTAGTTCATTATTATTATTATTATTATTATTATTATTATTATTATTGTTATTGTTGTTGTTGTTGTTGTTGTTGTAATTGATGTATGTTTCGTAGGTGGCAAATTAGGAGGAGTCTTGTGGTATGGGGCAAAATCATGTGTAGAAAATTCACCGTAACCATTTTTGCTGCAGGGAAAATTTGCAGTAAATTCGCTTGGAATTTTCATGTATTAAATGACGTCATCACGATTTTTTAATGTTTGACGTTGAATACAGACTTACCTATTTCATACTTTTATCATTCTCTCTTTTTTTAAATCTAAAAAGTGATGTCATTATCTCCGCCAAGGAAGGAGGTTATGTTTTCATTGGCGTTGGTTTGTCCGTCTGTCCCTCTGTCTGTCCGTCTGTGTGCAAAATAACTCAAAACGATGTGGACAGTATTTGATGAAACTTGCAGGAAAAGTTGGTAATGACACCAGGGACAGATGATGAAATTTTGGTAGCGATCCGGAAATTTTTATGGATTCTTGAAGGGTTTTTCATTTGTTATATTTATTTTACATGAAGTATTACAATGTTACATTCTTTGATTATCTCCCCTGAAAACACGTTTATTGTTTCCACATAACCAATGGTGGCGTTGCTGTTTAAAATTAGGAACAAGTCAAATAAATTGTTGAGCTGAGACATCATTAAATATCTTTTCAAGGTGATGCTATTACATTAGTCGTGGCCTGGGCCATTTCTGATCAAAACATATCTAAGTATCTAATAAAAATGAAACCTTGGGTTATGAATTTAATTTGTTCGTGAAGGCCATTCATCACCCGAAGTGTTCGTGAACCGAAGCTATTTTCCCACTCGACATTCAAGAGAAGGTACGACGGCGAATTCGAGTAGCAATGTGCACGGAGCAAAAGCTAGCAATTGACGCTCTCCCGGTGATACTCCCAGCTTGTCGCGAACCATTGTTGCCAGCCTGCGTGTTCGTTATTCGAATGATCGTCAAAGCAGCTACACGGCTTGGCTGATATTTAACCCGAGGAAAATGTGACTTTGTAGTGGAGAGTAGAATCGTTTGACTGCAATAAAATCTTGTTTTTCTTTGAATTGATAACTGTTCTTCGCGTAGAGAAAAATGAATCTCTCCGTTTATATACGCACTAAGTCTTTGGAGATGTTTCTGCTATCTGGCCGTGTAATGGGATCCATCACATATAGGTACAGGTATGGTAATACATACATTCTATATTATAGGGACCAAAAACCATATTCAGTGATGTAGTCATGGATATACAAAAAGAGGGAACGTTCTTGACGGGAAAGACTCTGACCTTAAATGTTTAGCCCCAGACAATCTGGGCAAAACCACTCCATGGAAGTACAGTATCTGTTGGTTTCAATTCAATTGGTGTAAATTCTTTAGATTGAACATAGAACAATGTGACAAACCATTGCTCTTATGCAAACATTGAACAAAGTTTTACAGATTCTTAGGTTTTAGGGTCACTGACAGGGATCGAACCGAATATCTATTGCTTAATGGCTGACCGATGTTATGTTTTACACCACAGAACATATATCAAGTCTACTCTTTCAAACGATGTACTTAAATTGTATATTTCTTTAGGTTTTGTTTTACAACTGTGCTATTATTTACCTTAATAAGACAACTGGTAAGTCCCTTAGAGTAGTGTAATTATAAGCATGGATGTCTACCCTACAAAGGTCTTTCATTTTGATTCACTGTTTAGAGGAAGAAATAATTCCATGAATCGAACTAGCAAACGAAAAGACTTATCTACACAAATATGGACTATTAAGTAATATATTGTAGATAGAAGAAAAGGAAAGCGTGAGAGAGAGAGAGAGAGAGAGAGAGAGAGAGAGAGAGAGAGAGAGAGAGTGATAATCATTATATATATATATAATATATATATATATATAAAAGTCGAATGCCTTAATGAATTTGGATATTTTAGACTTTTGTGTTGTCAGTAATCACTTGGGTTAAAATCATTTATACTCCTGATAAAAGAAGACGGGCTTAACGAATGTCTTACACGCACACACACGCATGCACATGCACACACGCGCGCACGATGAACGCACACACACGCACATACACCAACACACATACAAACACGCACACGCACGCACATATATAAGTTTATCTGTTTCAGCGTAGATTTGGCGCAGCGCCAGCTAAGGATGTGCTTAAGGCGAAACTGTGGCGAAACAGATGTTAAAACATTACGCAAGAGCACAGACACATACATACCCACACTTAAAAACATCCATACACTCACGTTCACACACATGTACATGTATGCATGGATGTACTCTGTGTGTGTGTGTGTGTGTAAAAATATATATGTATATATATACACACACACAGAATATATGTATATGTATGTATGTATGTATGTATGTATGTATAGCGAGTTAATATTCTTTTTCTATTTTCAGGCATGATAAAGACAATTTTACATTAATCTGATGGGTTATTCTATACTTTTGTAGAGTATAAATTTATTATTCTTAAACAAGAATGGCGATGGCGGCTAAACTGACAGAAACTTCGAAATCACTGTCGACAATACTGTTGTTGAAGAATAATAAATAAATAAATAAATACACACACACACACACACACACATACACACACACACACACACACACACACACACACACACACACACACACACACACACACACACACACATACAAATGATAATAATAAGGATTATTACGAAGTGGCATAGGATTACGTTTAGTTCCTTTTTATATATAGACCAACGCATGTTTCTACTTTAATATTAAAGTGAAGACCCTGAGAAAACTGCACCGGTATTATGGTAAGGTTGCAACTACAACAGATACTAAGCGATGCAGTAAGAACATGTGTAGGTCTATCCGAAGCTGTATATATATATATATATATATATATATATATATATATATATATATATATATATATATATATATATATATATATATATATATATAAATAAAGGAAATAAAAGTAATGCGATGCCACTTCGTAATAATCCTTATTATTATTATTATTATTATTGAATTTATATATTAATCGTTGAATAACGTTCTTTTGAATACCTAACTGTGAGCAAACCGGTAAACATTTGAAGAATTACGCTACTAATTATATATATATATATATATATATATATATATATATATATATATATATATATATATATATATATATATATATATATATATATATATATATATATATATATATATATATATATATATATATATATATATATATATATATATATATATATATATATATATATATATATATATATATATATATATATATATATATATATATATATATATATATATATATATATATATATATATATATATATATATATATACATATATACATATATATATATATATATATATATATATATATATATATATATAGGCGTAGGAGTGGCTGTGTGGTAAGTAACTTGCTTACCAACCACATAGTCCCGGGTTCAGTCCCACTGCGTGGCATCTTGGGCAAGTGTCTTCTACTATAGCTTCGGACCGACCAAAGCCTTGTGAGTGGATTTGGTAGACGGAAACTGAAAGAAGCCCGTCGTATATATGTATATGTATATATATATGTATGTGTGTATGTGTTTGTATGTCTGTGTTTGTCCCCCCAACATCGCTTGACAACCGAGGCTGGTGTGTTTATGTCCCCGTAACTTAGCGGTTCGGCAAAAGAGACCGATAGAATAAGTACTAGGCTTTCAAAGAATAAGTCCTGGGGTCGATTTGCTCGACTAAAGGCGGTGCTCCAGCATGGCCACAGTCAAAAGACTGAAACAAGTAAAAGAAAAAAAAAAAGAATTAAGGTTAAGAAAATACGTGTTAAACACTGTATCGAAACCTTATTTGAGGGCAAGTCCCAGGTCGTGTGTCTGTGGAGCACGTTCACCACTTATGGCTACCAGGAATCATCAGCGATACTTAGCAAACATCGTTGTACTAATTCCAGGATAGACGTTGGGTATATATTCTTTCTTTATTGCCCACAAGGGGCTAAACATAGAGGGGACAAACATTTGGATTTGTATGTCCTGTGGTGCGGATGTGATGGGGCATGCGGGTACCTGTGAGCATTACGTGAGGGTGCGAGTGGACCTGTGTGAGTGGGCCTGTGTGAGTGGGCCTGTGTGAGTGGGCCTGTGTGAGTGGGCCTGTGTGAGTGGGCCTGTGTGAGTGTGTCTGTGGCTGTATCTGCGTGGAGGCAGTGCTGATGTGATCTGTGTATGTGTCTAGGTGGGTGAATCTTTTTGCCCTGAGGGATGTATCCGTATGTGTAGGTATGTTTCTGTATGTGTGCATAGCTGTGTGCGTGTGTGATTGACTGACATACATACATGTGGTGGTGCCGAATATAGAGCCGAATATGTGGTGCCTTAGGAAGCCGAATAAAATTGTTTTAAATAACACACATACACACACACACACACGAAATACACACACGCACACATTTATAAATGATATTCTTTTACTGTATCATTTTTTTTACTTGTTGCACTCATTTGATTGTGGCCATACTGGAACACCACCTTAAACGCTTTTAGTTGAAGAAATCGAACGCAGGACTTGTTTTTTGCAAGCTTAGTACTTATCATATCGATCTCTTTTGCCGAACCGGTAAGTAACGAGGACGTAGATACACCAGCATCGGTTGTCAAGCGGTGGTGGCGGACAAAATCTGACACAAAGACACACACACATAAATGTATGTGTGTGTATATATATGTTTTATATATATATATATATATATATATATATATATATATATATATATATATATATATATATATATATATATGTATGTATGTATGTATATATAATTGTATCGATAATTCTTTAAAGGATACTAGCGTCCTACTCTTCTCTGGTTTACACCAGTGCTCAGTGAAAACTAAATATATTAGCTTTGCATTGGTATATATAAGAATTTAAAATATTTATGAATGAGAAATAGAAGAAAATTTAGAAATTGACATGCAGACCTCAAAATATTTACAGATATTCATATCCATATAATGAAATTCCAGTCCTACAACCGTTTCCATATCCAATTAGTTCAATTACAGAAATTAAATTAAATTAATTTAAACTTTTATGTTGTAACTGGTTAATTGAGTATTTCATCAGGGAAGAATTTTCTAAAGGCCAGTTACATATCAACGTGTTGACTGACCTGCGACAGACTCAGATGTTTGCGTTTTAGAATGAGTGCGTTGTTTAAAAAAAAACAAACGTTATTTTCATACATATACACATAAAAACAAATACGTTTGATATATTTGTGCACGTGCGTATGTAATATATGATGGTTTTTATAAGTGGTGGTGTGATAGGGAGAGAGATATAGGGAGAGGGAGAGGGTGAGATTAAAGCGAGTGAGGGAGAGGGTGGTAACATTCATAAAGTAGTGCATGCGTTTGGTAAAATACTGAAGACAAAAAAAAATATAAACTGCTAGTTAATTACCATATAACGGTGTTTCAAAAACTAGATATGATTAGGTTCTATTTATAGATGATTTATATTGAAACTAAGTACACTAAAGTTGTAATTACTATTAAGATAATAGGTTTTATCTCAAATTTAGTTTTATTAATTATTACAAGAATTTCAACGATATATTTATGAGAATATATTGTAAAATACCAATACATTGCAACGTATGGATGACATAACGTCCATCTGCACCATTTAATTAAAATATCATATTATATTATATATATATATTTTTCATTACTATTACAACTACTAATCATAATTTAACGCTGATCATCAATGATTAATTATATATTTAATGGTAGATTTTAAGAGTCGATTTACATGCGTGAACACATGGTAAACCAGTTTCAATATGAAAATTTAAATCAAATGAAATTATCTTAGTTTAATTTCTGTAACTGAACTAATTGGATATGGAAACGGCTGTAGGACTGAAATTTCATTATTTGGATTTGAATATCTTTAAGTCAACTAATGTCTGCATGTCAATTTCTCACTTTTCTTCTGTTTCTCTCTCTCTCTCTCTTTCTCTCTCTCTCTCTCTCACACACACATATATATATAGTTCATAGATGAGAATCAGATATTCTCCGTATAGAGTACACCTAGAAGTGCTCAGCAGGTTCTATTCTGTCTAAGTCGGACCTTTTTGTATCTAAGCATATATACTTTTTTGTATTCAATGTATTAAATATTATTCTTATATCGACCTGTCTAAATTGCACTTACTTCCCTATATATATAAACACACACACACACACACACACACACACACACACACACACACACACACACACACACACACATACACACTCACACACACACACACATATCTGGGATGGGAATATATGTCTGTGGGTGTGTCTGTGAAGTTGTTAGTTAACTCTTCTTACATTGTTTTCTTCACTTTGATGAAACTTGACACGTGAGTACACGCTTACGTTAAAAACAATTTTAAAATGACTTTTTTCTGTCAAAACGCTAAAAATAACTGACAAACAAAAAAAAAAACATTCAACCAAATCAAAAAATAAACCCAAATACTAAGCGAACAAAGATGAACCATCCCACTTCCATTGCGCGCACACGCACACATACACACACGCACAAACAAATACTCCTCCTTTTACATAAACACACATATATTCACACAAAGTTGAAACGCTGTTTGATTTATTTTTTCAGCGTACAATTTTCATCATCCCACTACCAAGTATGACATCACCTCTTCCTTTCTTATTCATAAACACAAGAGTATTATTATAGTAGATTATCTCGGTAACCATGAGAGCTATGAAAAAAATATGACATCACCTCTTCGTATAGTATGTACTTTGACTGCAGTATTAGAACGTTTAGCTCTTATATCTAGCAATGTAGGTGTTTATAACACCCTCAGTCTTTCTAAACACACACACACACACACACACACACACACACACACACACACATATATATATATATATGGGAGTGTGTGAGTGATTAAGACGCATAAAGTTATGTCGAATACCAAACAAGATAAATTGTTGCTTAATTGCAAACTGGAATTATATTGTGTTACAGAGAAATATATACAAATATATTGTGACGATTGCAATCATCGCGAAATGAGAAGCGTAATATTATCTCAAGACTGAAGATGTCATAAACTGTCATGCCATACAGGAAAAAGGCAGTCTGATTGTCTACAGACACGAGTCCTGTTGTGTTTCTGTCTCATTAAACATCATCTACGCAGTAGTTGTGGTACCTTGAATCCAGCTGACAAGATACTTAGACATATCCAAAATAGAAAATACAGAGAAAAGCAAGATTCTTTTTCACAATGACAGAAGTATAAAAAAAAAGAGGTAAAAAAATGCAACAGTTCATAAGAAGATTTATTTACGTTAGCTTAAACAGTTTCAGAATTTCCTGATATTCCACTTTGAGAACTTGGTCAGGATGCTATTGATAGCAACGTTATCTAAGAACTGCTGGACAGATACAAAAAAAAATCTCTTGCAAGGATCTCCTTTTCCAGTGGGAGGCATGAATGGTGTCTCACTTTTGTCCTTCGTGTGGAGATTGTCATGTGAGAGCCTCACATTGTCTGGACAATCAATTGGACATGACGGAAGTGCGCAAGCATAATGCCTAACTATTAATCGTACCCTTGCGCACACCCCTTCCTCATCGACTCTGCTCCCTGTTGCCCGAGCTCAGCAATTCCCGTTGTTTGGTTCTTCCTTACGTCTTCTCAGACCTGCATCGGAATGAACTGATGCATCTCCTTAAAATGAGTTTTGACAACCTTAGTCGTTGTAAAGTATCCTAAGCTTGCTCTGTCAGTTGCCATCATGTACACCAGTTGCAGGTTAAGGCTGTTTCTTCGCAATCATGTGGTCTCTGTTTCATTTCTATTATGCTGCACCTCAGAAAAGTGTCTTGTAGTATAGCTCTGGCCCTACCAGGGACTTGTGACTGAAATTGATTGACGGAAACAGTGCGGAAGTCTGTCGTATATGTGTCTGTGTGTTATTTTTTATATGTGTCTGTGTGTTATTTTTTATATGTGTCTGTGTGTATGTGCATTTGCGTAAGTATGCACTGTGTATACACGTGCACTCACAGAAACTGTGTCTGTGCCTGGTCTTTTTTTCTTTCTCTCTTTCTCTCTCCTACGCACATTCACAGATAAAACTTTATGAGGTTGGGTTTCAAAGCATTGCCAATATACCATTTTAGTTTTTGTATGAGAAAATTGAATGTGAAGAAAGATCTACTTTGTTGTATTAAAATAAAATGCATTATTTTTGGAAGTTGATAATAATCACATGTTACGTAAAAATATTTTAATAAAAGACATGAAAGCAATTGCTGACATTCACATTGTCTCAATGATAATTCTTCACATAGAATAATAAACGTTTTAAGCTATATTTATAATAAAATATTAAATATTTTCTGACTCGCCTGAAATAATATTCACCCAACAATTCAATAGTTTTAAGACAATAAATACACTTTAAACCATTGTGAAAGGCATTTAGTTGATTCAATAGGCTGACATATATTAAAAACTAATTCCAATAAAAATAAATGAAATTATATGAATAGTAAAAACTTTTCAATGTTTGAGACGATGTAACCTGTGAAGTGTTGTATAAGCCTCAGTTAGGTCAACAATATGAACAAATATGAAAAGAAACTTTCTCGTGCAGCAAACATTATTCAGCTGACAAACTAGACTATGCTAACATATATACATACGCGTATATAGTATTTATGTACGTGTGCGTGTACGTGTGTGTGTAAATGTGTGCGTATGTTTAGAAGTTTATGAAGAACTGATAATTATGTCTGGAGACTGATGACCTGTTAAAGAATACATATTCCACAAATTAGATTAGAATGGTCATGCTGACTGATCTTCGCTATGGTATTCAACTTGGAAAATACGCAATTGGTTCTGAATGTTTCTACAAAACATGATGTAGCTAGTCGTTTATCTTGCAAAACTTTATACTCAACACTTTCATATACATTTGAATTAATAATCTTAACTTTGAATTTTTTAAGTCTACAACATCTACCAGCGAAGCTAGCTGGAAAATTATTAATATAGTACAAAGTTTAATTATACATAAAAACAGGAAGAAGATTAACCATTAAATGCACAAATAAAGAGAATTTAAAACGTCAGTAAAAAAAAATGACGTCCAGTGAAGTCAATATCCTGGATGTAAATTTAACAATATGAAAGTTGCCTTCTTCTCCGGAATTCAGCATAAAAGTGGTTTTAATGTTCTTTGCGTTTGTGAGACGTCGTTGAGCTGGAGACAGTGGGTTCGAATATATCTTTTGGATTTAGCCAACGCAATTTGGTTCAATTAAAAACTAATGAACTATTAGTATGTTGATAAAGTATGTCCTAGATTTCAGTTATGGGATGCGTCAATTCAGTTAACAAAATAGAAATACAAACATACAGATCTTATCTTTGTGTTTTAAATGAGGACAACAATTGAAGGTTATTTTATGGACGCCATAACTTCTCTAACTTCTAGCTGAGGCCTAGATGGAGCAAGAGAACAAAAATAGTATAATACGCCCAAGATGTAATATGTTTTGTGTCCTATATCTCCAGACGTCTGTAAATTCTAAAATGAAATTAAATTCAAGCCTCGTACAAACTGATATTATTATTATTATTATTATTGGTGAATTGACTCAGGTTCATTCTTATTCCTGGTAGAATTTATGTGGGTAACTGGTTACTTCTTGTAACCTTAGGTATTCACAAGCTTTCAATAGTCTTTCAAGTGCTTAAAACCCCTCTGACAATCTTTCCCGTCCCTAAGAGGCAACCTTTCTGTAGAAGCTCTACAGAACATTCTATTCTAACCTCTTTCAACCATTTCTTTATATCTTTCCGTACAGTTCCTAATGCATCAATTATTACAGGCAAAACCTTTACAGTTTCCATTCTCCAAATTCTTGCAATTTCATATTTTAAAGGATTGTACTGTTTAAATTTTTCATCCTCTTTCTTTACAATCCTGGAGTCAAATGGACATGATGGATCAATAAGCAAGCAACTTCACTTTCCCTTGTCAAATATTGTTGTGTCTGGTCTATTATTTTCTAACCTCTTATTCATTTGAATAGGAAAATCCCATAGAATTTTGCATTTCTCCGACACCAGCACTCTTTCAACCCAATGATCATACCATGTACCTCCAGCCTAAAATCCCCGCTTCTGACAAACTTCCAGCGTTTAATGTTCACAACTTGGTCATCCCTCCATTTCTTATATTCTCCCTGTATCAACTTATGACATTCTGCAACATTGTGTGCCACTTTCTCATTCCAAATTCCAAATTATTATTATTGAAGACTGATGATGTCGTTCTGTCAAAGTGAGAACGCAGGATCTTCTCGTTCAAACCTTTGAATTTGAATTTCTATGAATCACTTTTCATTCTGAATTCGATAAAGACAGACAAGCTGTTCAAAAATAGCGTTCAAACCAGTAAAGTATTTATTGCAATCGCATCGCTTTCTTCGTATTGTCTATTCACCTTTGTGAGGAGTTACGTCAATCCTTTAAAAATATCATCATCATAATTATTATTACTGTTATTATTATTATTACTACTTTTAATCTGCATGTTTGTTACAGTCACTTCCCGAGACACACCTAGTGTCTTGGGGTATGTGAAGGATAAGAGATGTTACAGTATGACTAAAAGCTTGCGGAGGGGAAGTAGGGAAGCATCTTCATGTAATACAACACAGACATTATTATTGAATGAGAGAGCAGTGCATGCCATCAAAGTGACACTAGGGTAAAATAGACGAAGCCCAGTTTACCCATCATGACTACCCGTCTGATAAGGGTACACCAGGCACATGCATCACAACCATATGTGCGAGACACGGTGATCTCATATCAAGGTAAACAGCGCATGACATTACAGGTAAGGTCCTGTTAGAATTTTCTTCAGGTCGAGTAGCCCATCCTGCTCAAAAGGTCCCTAAATAAGGTTTGTTTAAGGATGGTGAACAAAACACCCATGTTTCCAAAGGTAAATTATCCAAACTCCAAAAAATTCCTTTCAACACATGGTTATGATGCTCCCCCACTACTTCTGCTCATGATCAGAGATGCACATATCAGCCACCAAGGGACATGCTCAACTGGTTGAAGTCAAACAACTGACAAGCAAATCTATGGTATTGAGCAGAATATTTGCTGTAACCCATCTTTTATACCAAGACAAAACAATGTACATGATAACACTTCCAATCAGTTAAGACCAAAAGACATGAAAGCCACTGCCTGGTACTGCAACAGGGTATTTATTATTATTATTATTATTAAGGCGGTGAGCTGGCTGCATGGTTAGCACGCCGGGCAAAATGCTTAGCGGTAATTTTATCCGTCTTTATGTTCTGTGTTCAAATTTCACCGAGGTCGACCTTGCTTTCATCATTTTGGGGTCGATAAAATAAGTACCGGTTGGACACTGCGGTCAATGTACTCGACTTACCCTCCTCCAAAATTGTTGACTTTGTGACAAAATTTGAAACCAATATTATCCATTCTGGAGATAATGAAATAGTACAAATGGAGGCACATATATTTGAGATGCTATATTGATTGGAATTTGTGACACGAGGCTACCAATTTCGGGGGTGGAGTTAAGTCGGTTACATCGACCCAGTGTTCAACTGATACTTATTGTATTGACACTGAAAGGACGACGGGCAAAGTCGACCTCGGCGGCATTTGAACTCAGAGCGTAAAGTCGGAAGAAATGCCGACGGGCAGTCTCCCCGGAGTCGTCACGATTCTGCAAGCTCACCGCCTTTATGAGATGCTATATTAAACAATGCTCCAGGCAAAAGAAAAATTGTGTTTGCGCTCCGATAAATTATTTATATGCAGGGACGAATTCATTGTTTCGTTTTCCGTTCCGAGTCATTTTCTCTTCCAATCACACTTAAATCTGAAGCATTGTGAAAGAGAATAATTATCCATGAAAGTAATGTAAGAGTAGTTAGCCATTAACGATCCTTTTCATCGTATCCTGAAGACTGTCTAAACAATGTTACATTTTATCTTCCGTATATTTGATAAATTCACCGAAACTGTTTTAATTGCTCTCACTCAAAGATATACTCTTGTGCAAGACTCATAATCCAACACTCTTCACCCCTTTTGGCTGTAGTACATACATAAATACATATATGCACACCGGTACAAACGCATGCATGTCTGTCTATCTATCTTCTCTCTCTCTCTCTCTCTCTCTCTCTCTCTCTCTCTATTTACCTTTTCAGAAAATCAAACTTCCTTCTACTCTTCTAACTTTATTGTATTTCATACTGTTTCACTTTATTTTCTTTCATTTCCGCCCCTTTATTAAACCTGTTCCCGTTTCACTTTATTTTATTTCCTCTCATCTTCCTCCCTACCTTTTCTATCAACGGCGTTTCCCTTTTATTTTACTAAACTTGGACGAAATATACGAAATGTATATTTAATGTTTAGAGAATGTAGTCTGAATAGATTATGTCGAGTGTGCCAATGTAATAAAATCTATACACTTGAAGTAAGTGGTGATGTACCGTTTGCTAAAGAAAAAAAAATTTGTGAATTAAAAATTACCTCATTTGGCGACGTTATCGTTCTCAAGGAAAACGGGTAAAAATTTCAAGAAATAAAGAATATTTTGCCAACAGAATTCAATTTAAATGCTTAAAGGAAAGCTCCAACATATTTTTACAAGCAATGCGACAGCTCTGGACATGATTTTTATTAGATTTCATCAGAGATAAACTTTTCAAAACTGTTTTGACAGTAGGAAGAGTTTTGGTCAGTTTGAATGGCATCATACCAAACTTTTAGTCAAGGGAAACTACTGTAAATTCATGCAATTGACGAGCGTCACTTATATAGCTCAGCTCACTTTTTATAATTATATTAACTTCACTCTCTCAATTTGTTCGTAACTCATTTTCCCTCGTAAAAAGAAAAGAAAAAAAAATCTATGCTTACTCTTCAAAGCAGTCTGAAGACTAAAACTTTTCTTTACCTGTTCAGCTTTTAACTTATTTGCTCTGGAACAACAGATTTCCCTCGATGTATGAAAATGCAATTTTCGCTGTAATTAATGTTTCATTCATTTCATTTTCGTGTAACGAGGTATTGTTTTCTCTATCTAACTAAGAGGCAAGTTTCAGTTGTTTCCAGGCACCATTCATTGCATCACTGCTCACTCGATTCCTCTAAATTCCTGGTGTTGGCCCACCCGAGTGATTTCATTGATTTTACTTATGCAAATTACAGAGAACAAAGTTTTTTGCATGTATGTAATTCCGTAAAGAAGAAAAGAAAAACATACTGGCTCCCTCTGTCTGCCTGTCTGTCTGTCTTAACGTTAATATAAAGCGAATGCCTGGAGTAAATTTAAAGCTTCACATCAATATGTGTGTGTGTATATGTATATATATGTATATATATGTATATATATATATATATATATATATATATATATATATATATATATATATATATATATATATATATATAGAGAGAGAGAGAGAGAGAGAGAGAGAGACATACAGACAGAGAGAGAGAGAAAGAAAAAGAGAAAGACATACACACATACATATACCAGCAAATATATAAACAAACTTATATTTGTTCTTTAGAAGCGTCGAATGTGTATTGTATTATACAGACAAGAAAGTAATATTTCGAACGCAGTGAAAATACCAGAAAATCTGGGCATTATTACCCTTGCGAGATCGAAAAAGCGCCTAAATTTGAAGGAGATTGTTGTCAGCGGGCCATCTCAGAGAGACTTATGCAGTAGTGATACGATAAAGTAGTTGTATGCTGTCAACTTAATGTGACAGCCCCATAAGGACACAGGAAATGTGTCAAGGCCGACAGGAAGCGGTGCAGCTTCCTAGGGCTAAATAGCAATAGTATTATTCCCTTCATGTGACTGTCACATTAAGTTGACAGCATACAACTACTTTATATATATATATATATATATATATATATATATATATATATATATATATATATATATATATATATATATATATATATATAAAGTCACCACATCCCTGTGGCAGTTTCGTGTTACAACTAGCTATTCTGCTTTTTTATGTATGTATGTATGTACGATTAGCGGATCGTTGGAACGAGACTTACATTCAGATTAGAAACTATATATTTTAACAGGCTCCAGTGTAAAATTCGTTGTTACTGTATATCATTCTGCATTACATAATTTCCTAACAAGATGTGTTTCTTGTAAGCGAGTGCATGATAGAAACATCTTGAAATTGACAGAAGAACAGAAACAACTCTATTTAAGTGCTGATTCTTAAAAAGAACTGATGCTTCCCAACCACATAATGTCTTTGGTTTCGTACATAAACTAGAAAAATGCTATTTTCTGAAGGCCAAATTATATTTTGTGAGGCTTGGAGTGAATGAATTTATTGCAAAGTAATTTGCTATAAGTAAAACCAAAATTTCAGTTAGTATTGATGAGGAATTTTAAAAATGTATTTTGTCGGATGAATGATTTTACAGAATAGTGATGTCAATATGATTAGTTTTCATTTTGTAGCAACATTTTGCTCTGAGTCGAAGCCTCTGCCTCAGATTTCAGTTTAGAACCATATCCTTATCTTATCGTCAGAAAAGTACAACCGGTTCCTTGAGAGAATGAAATGTTCATGTGAATGTTTACCAGCCAATCAGCTTGCGATTTTAACTTCCACAACAGATGCATCTCATATTCCTCACCAAATCTTGTGTCTGTATTCTGCGAGATGAGCTCTCTTTCCCTTCTATTATAATATACACTGAAAATCGCAAAAATAAATTATCCCTGTTTTTCGATCTGCCTTATTCTCTGTCATTTGCATAACAATAATGAACACTTATAACACAACAGATTTGACTATATCATTCTCTTTATCGTCTATATTATAAATCTTTAATTATTGCATACATTTTACTGAAATGTTCTTCAATATAAAGTTGATTGGTACACATGTAGTATATAAAGTTGATATAATAAAAGTATGCAAACTTTTCTTTTTTTGCGTTCATTCTTCAAACACAGCTTCTTACCTATTTATCAATATCCACCGAATTACCTTTTTCGAACAGGTAACAAACAAGAATGAAATGTTGGTCAAACAGGTTGCACACAAACCAGATTGTAGCTACAACAGACTAACAACAGCATATGTCTGCTATTTCTAATTAGTCTTCATAATTTCTTTTTCCTTTCTATGGCTGAGATAAAATATTTTCATTACATTACTTGTCTGCATTGCCATTTTCACTAACATTCCAGATATTCTTAATCGTCCTACCGCTGTTATTGTCTGTTTTAAACGAACTATTTTATTCTTAACAATATCATCTCCAAGTATTTCGACTCTGGAGATGAGAAATGGCGAAGTTTCTGGCAATGAACTTCACTGCTGTATTTCCAACACATGGTGCATGAGATTCGGAAAAATATGCAACCAACATCCCGGAAAGTACACTGCTTTATGTCATGCAAACATCCTGACAACAACAGCATTGCATAAAGAAATCTTTCGTCGGACATCGCCAAGAAAACACAGCAAAAGACAACGAAGACAAAAATAGGGGCGACTTTCTTTATAAACACTTTGTAAATCTTTTCTGTGCAAACCCTGACGAGTATATAGACGTCCGACACAGACAAGAACCTGAAATCAAACACACAAATACCATTTTGCGTCAAAGAACTCAATCCGCTTTCCTTTTCTGTGGAAACTTGTGTAATAGGACTTTCAAGACTCTTCATAAATTTGTTTTTGTATGCATTTATAATATTTGCATTTCATCACCAGTTACACAACAACGAAGTCTGTACACGCAGAAACTTGTCCTTTTCATCTCCTACATTTCCTGCAATTTTGTTTCGCAATTTTAATTTTTTACTTTGTTACGGTTCTTTCTTTACCCAAGCACTCACTTTTATTCCGTCCTAGGCACAGGTACTTCTCTATGCATACATTAACACGAATATTAGCATATCCTCTCTGACTCTGTACGTTGTTCTTCATGTTCATTTACCTGCATACTTTCAAATGAATAGACATAGCGACTGATTTCGCATTCCGTTTCCCCCCCCCCCCCTTGCAAATTTCATATCGATCATCTAATGGTTCGTGTATAAACTCGGCATAGTTGTTTTCCAACTTCCTGCATGACGTCTCATTCGTAACCTGCAGACGCATCACACAGTCGCTGTTCAATTCATATTCATACGCATTTCTCTTTTCTTCTTGTCACCTCATTCGTCATGTAACTTATATCACGCATTGTTCTTATTGCTTTACGGTTGTGACATGTATATACTCAATTACACGCAAACGCAGCAGTATCGGTGCTTTTAGGTCTCTCTCTCAACCTTAATCCAATAATTCCCAGTATTCTTCCGTCGCTTGCTGCAATTAACGACGCTTTACATTGTACGACTTCCCTTTTATTCTACTATTGAATTTGCTACACGGTTTAACTTGAACACACCTGTTAATACCATCTGGAATTTTCAATGTGAAACACGGGTCACACCTCCTGAACTTATTTCTGGCACATATCCTCTTCCCTCTTTAGTACCGCAAAATATCAACAGCAGCGTCACGACTTACATCTTATTTCGTAATCATCTCTCAGAGGGGACGAATACAGCGACTCTTTGTCTCAGATTTCCCTAATTATACCGCTAGGAGAGCATGACCGACTCCTTGATAGAACGAAACGCTCATACAAATGTTTACCAGCCAACCAACATCAACTGGCAAGTACGAGTCAACAGTGAAAAATATTAAAAGTTATGTTAGCTTCCTGCTAAATTTTAATGCAAATCTTCTTAAAAAAGTCTTGCTCAGAGTTATAGAAAGCTTACAATTTGAACTCCGAAAGCAGAGCCATCTCAAATTCCACGTAGAGTCTTATCACTGTATACTACAAGATGTGCTCTCTTCTCTTTCTAGTTATCCTTATATTCATATACACGGAAATTCATGTTCGACAAAGGTAAATCGTCCATCCATCCATCCATCCATCCATCCCTCTATCCCTCCATCCATCCATCCATCCATCCATCCATCTAATCATCTGCTTTATTCTATATTTGCATAATAATTGACACGTGTAAATTAATAAGGTTAATTAGAAGATTCTCTTTATCTATATATATAAAAATGAGAATGTCTGTCTGTCTGTCTGTCTGTCTGTCTGTCTGTCTGTCTGTCTGTCTGTCTGTCTGTCTGTCTGTCGGTCTGTCTGTCTGTCTGTCTGTCTGTGTGAATCCCTAAAACTCGAGAACTACGCAACCAATTTCATTCAAATTTTACACATGCCTTACTTAGGGTTCCAGTTGTGTTTTAGTCAAAAAAATTATTAACTTCTTGCAGAGTTCGAGCACACGGCAACATAATATCTCCTCCACTATTTAAGTATTACGTGTCAAAAGTAAAACAAAAACACTCATGTCAAATACTTTCACTTTAAAAATGAAACTATTCCACTAACTGAAACAATCACATTTCGATACTGTAGTGACAGATACTTTCACAGAGAGAGAAAGAGAGAAAGAGAGAGACAGAAAGAGAGAGAGAGAGAGAGAGAGAGAGAGAGAGATGTATATGTATACATATACATGTATATGTACACCATTTCGATACTGTAATGACAGATACTTTCAGAGAGAGAGACAGAGAGAAAGAGAGAAAGAGAGGGAGAGAGAGAAAGAGAGAGAGAGAGAGAGAGAGAGAGAGAGAGAGAGATGTATATGTATACATATAGATGTACACGTATATGTATATATATATAGATCTATACATACATGTATATGTATACATATGTGTAGATGTATATATATATAGATAGATGTACATGTAATATGTACACATATATACATATATACATGCATACAGATATCTATACATATATACACCCATCACACACACATACACATGCACACAAACACACACATTAGTCATTTGTTTTCTTATCCAAAACTACGTCAAAAGTACTGAATGGATCTTTATGAAATTTGGAAATTATATTCTTTGCAAAACGGCCATAACTCCCATGAAAATTCATATATTTTTGATGTTGATGAAATTTTAACCCGAACATAACAGATGAGCATTATTTAGAAAATGATGTCACACGTTATCGAGGCTACCATTCTTTCTGGATGTGCAAAATGGGATTGACGTCTTTATTCCAAGAATTCCTCTTACTCCATCAGGAGCAGACATTCCTTTTACATTCAGAAGACTACAATTCCCCCTTCGTGTGACTTTTGCCATGTCCATAAACAAATCTCAGGGTCAAACACTGTCTGTAGCTGGTCTTCTCTTGGAAGAGCCCTGCTTCTCACATGGACAACTGTATGTTGGCTGCTCAAGAGTGGGCAGCAACAAAAAACCTATTTGTATATGCTCCACAAGGGAAAACAAGGAACATAGTTTACAATGAGGTGTTATAATCACAACAGCAAGAAAGTATGTACATGATCACCTTCTTTTACGAAACTTCATTGACTTTCATATATTTATATTGATATACATATATATACGTGTGTTTGGGTGCGTGTGTGTATATACATCTCTATATATAAAGATGATGCGTAGTCTAGACGGCGTTTTTAGATTTCATTATTCTCTTTAACCCGGGCAACGCCGGGTATTTCTGCTAGTGTTATATATTTTAAATCTTTAATTATTACATACAACTTATAAAAATATTCTTCAAGATAATAAAAAATATTATTGGTACGTATGTTTGATATAATAACTGTATGGAGACAAATTATTTTGTAAATTACGAATGATCTTACCATGGCCAGCTCTCGAGCTTGATAATTACACGGGAAACTGGGGGACGAAAGGGCCAGCAGCTTGTCACAATGACGAAGCAAACATCGGACACTATAGTTCGGGTATACAAAAGGTGGGATGGTTATGGCTGGAACTTCTAAGATCGCGTTGGTAGAGAAAGATTCTAATCAAATGTTGCTAGGCAACTGAGGATTCCATCTAAACGAAAAAATCTACAGGGATTTTTCACACGCTTTTCCGCAACACTGGGAATACTGCTTGCTAACGGAATGCTTATCAAAATTATGCTGAATCTAATAACAACTTGGGGGTAGGAGAAAATAATCAAGAGGTTCAAAGAATTCAGATTCCATCTTGAATTGAATCTATTGTTTTAAATCCACAGAAAAAAACCGGCCTTGTAACTCTCAGCAAACCAGTTCTAAGGTTCCGTAGTCAAGAGTTTCTGCTTTCTATTCACCGTGGAAATAGAAATATTTAATATAATTGCCATCTGCTGTTAAAATGTTTGTTAATACTATAATTTTATCTTTGTCTCGCTCCAATATAACAGCTCTTTGATATTGTTATTCATGGAATAATTTGAGATATTATGTAAGCTACTGGCTGATGATAGAGTAGTGCACTGATCATGACAACCCGTGCACTCCTCTATCACCAGTCAGCGACTTACATAATGCTAGACATTATTCCATGAATAACAATATGAAAGAGTCGTTTAATTTGACTCTGACAAAGATAAAATTCAATATTTACATAAACCGAAGACTATGGTAAACTGAGAATTCATTATTATTTGTGTATTCGTACAGTTGAAGTAACGACTTTGATAAGTTAGTCTTTATATAACATACTTAATGAGTTTAAAGCCATTGTATGTGCCTCATATTACAGAAGTAATTCTACGTAACCATTTATACAGATAATGCGTTTAGGAAATGCATCGACATCCCAGTTTCCTTATTTCCATAAAGTGTAATACCTTTGTATATAATCAGAGACAAACCAATAATTATTCCCTGGAAAAGCTGATGAGCGCCGGATAATATATTTGATCAGCTTGAAGTTTCGTTTTAATTAAATCTTATAACTGTAAAAAAAATTACAAGAGAAATACACAAGAATCGACTCTGTCCTATACTAAGTCATTTTGCTTCATAACATTTTTACTGCTAATGTATTTCAGAATGATATTATTGTCACAACTTCTTAACTTACTTTCCTTTCTATTTTGCGATTTATAAAGAGAACAATCAAGTTATAAACATGTTTTTAGAGCAAATGCACTCTCGTAACATAATGCTTTGACGTAATTTTCAAGTCTTTTATGTGTCCAAAGAAAACTGATATGTCATACGCACGAAATAATTTACAACATTCAACGAGAATTAATAAGTTGTCTGAGTGGTCGATAAGCATCGACATTTTAGTATGAGGACTTGAGGTGACCGAAGTTTTCAAAGTTTACACCTCTACTTAAAAAACAAAACAAAAACATTTTAAACAACACTGTTTATACACATATAAATTGATACACACACACACACACACACAAACAAACAAACACGAATACACGTACGTAGATACTCGCCCGACATTTCTATTCCAGTCTCTCCTACTCCCTTTTACGCATACTCGTCATTAATACACACACACAGACAGGCATTCAGATAGACAGACCGACAGATATACAGACAGACCGACAGATATACAGACAGACAGACAGACAGACAGACAGACAGACAGACAGATAGAGATCATGAGGAAACGTGCATCCACCTACTGACAACCGATTCATCTTCAAGCTGCATAAAAATACTTGCATATTCCGCAGTGTTGCCTAAAGAGATCAGTTGTGGTCTGTGACGGCGAAATTTACGGAAGGTAATTCATTGATTTGCGATCAGCTGTTTGGAAAGGGGGAATTTGATGTTTCGGGACTGACCTATCATCCACAAAGAATATATTTTGTCGAGACATATCACGTGAAAATCTTTCGCATCAACAGAAGAGTCTATCCGGGAGCATCAGTTCTCTCTCCTCCATGACATATAAATTTATCGAAAGTCTTGAACTTCTCTATCGTATGGAGACGCTTGTTGATTTTATAATGTTAGAATTGTTTCTATTTGACAAATAAATACACGCACTATATATATATATTTTCCCTTTACTCGTTTATTACTTCACTTATCCCATTTTGTTCTAAGATGTGTATCCTCATGTGCACGTGTTTGTGTCCTTGTTTGTGTGTGTGTGTGTATGTATGCATATATATACATACATACATACATACATACATATATATATATATATGTATATATATATATATATATATATATATATATATATATATATATATATATATATATATATATATATATATATATACACACTTAAAAACGTACTCACGTACATCTTATGTTTTTTATTTAATACTGGCAATATTCTTCCCATAATGTTTTTGTTGTTTATTTCTGTTCTTTCAGTCAACTATTCTTTCTCCTTCATTCGCTATGTTTCCGATATTTTATCGTTTTGCAAGTTTTTTTTTTTAGAAATTTTAGGAGTTCGAAATTTTAAAGATTTTCTACTTTTATTACTTTTGTCTCACATCCTTAATTTTCGTTGCTATTTTTGATACCATGTCATGGAGTAGTGCTGCATTTTTGTAATGAAGAAGTGCCATATGAAAGCTGAAGGAGTGGACAGACTATTTATGTTGCGTGTTTTCCTTCTTTTATTGTTCTCTTTATTTGTTGTGGCCGATCCAGTAAATTTGGGGCAGTTCTACGAATTCTTGTGACATCTTCCGTTTTATCGCAGTGTTTGTTACAGTTTGCTTAAGGAACTCTTCTTTGTCGTAAGCAATAGTTTTATGGTGGTGGTGGGGGGGGGGGGTAGATGGGTGAGGGTTAATAGCCTATATAAGCAATCGTTCAGATATTGTCCGTTAACGTGAAATACTTGCATCCATCAATCTCTTACATAAATCATTAAACTCCATACTGATTATTTGTAGCACACAGCAGCGTTGGTGCGATTCCCTGTAATCCAAACAGGATTTTGTAATAGAACCGTCCGCCAGTTGTGCTTTAAATATACTGTCGGTTCTTCATCCGACTGTAGGTGGAAACACTTGTTCTAGGCATTCTGTTACTGCGATACAACGATCAACAGAAAAGAAGAGGCATTCAAATCACTTATGCTCGCGCACATACACACACTTGAACGCGCGCGCTTATGTATATGTGCTTGTGTGTACGTATAAGTGTGAGAGTGTGTCAGTTTGCGACTTTCTACATACAGAGATATATGTAGTGGATTGTTAAGTTCTACTTATGTTATGCATTTAACTTCTAACATAAAGTATCTTATAAATTGTTTCGCCTGTTATGTCATTACTATATAAAACATCGTAGATCTCATTAGGACATCCTAGTTCTCGTGAAACAACCTCCATCCAGCAAGAAAGAAAGCGGAAATTATTAGAAAACTTCTTGCATTCTAAATAGAGAAGGGCTTAATCAAGATTCCCGCAGAGAATTTACCTCCCGGCACTGAATAGAATAAGCGACGAGTCAGGAACATAGAAAGAGAGAAAGTAATAAAGAAAGAAAGGGGGAGTAATAAGGCAGAAAGAGAGGAAGATGTTGAAAGAGATCGGTGAAAGAAAGAGGGGGGGGGGAAGAATGTCATCTGTAGAATGCAGTAAAAGGCTGTTAAGTGTTGCCATTGAACGCGGCATCGAAGGCTGAAGGTAAATAGCATAAAGACTATATTTTGTAAGAACCTTCAAAACCTAAGACTTTCGTCAATATTGTTATGAAGGCGCCGAGTTGGTAGGTTTGTTAGAACGCTAGGCCAAATCCTTAACGGCATTTCGTACGTCTTTACACTGTGAGTTCAAATGCTTTGCGTCTTATCCTTTCGGAGCCTTAAGATAAGTACCAGCTGAGCACTGTGGTCGATGTAATCCACTTACCCTCTGCATCGAAATTGTTGGCCTTGTACCAAATTTCGAAACCAATCTTACCAATTCCTTTTCGTAGCAAATGGTATATTACACACAAACGCTTTTTATTGGTTGACTTGTCAACATTGAAACATTTAAGCAATGTTTTTCTAATTCATAATTCTAAATTTTTACCATTGATAAACAAAAAGTATTGTTGAAACCAGTTTTGTATATATGTAAATAAATTCATTTTAAACCGATTACATATTTTTCAAATTTAGGTGCATTTTCAACAACAAATTTGCCTATATTTTTTCCTGCGAAGAAATACATCCCCTCTTTTGCATTATATATATATATGTATATATATATATATATATATATATATATATATATATATATATATATATATATATATATATATATATATATATAAATATATATATATATATATATATATATATATATATATATATATATATATATATATATATATATAAATATATATATATATATATATATATATATATATATATATATATATATATATATATATATATATATATACATAGATGCATATATAAATACGTTAAGTATTGAATATCGAAAGAAGTGGTACTCAGTAGCATAGTAGTTTAAGCATTGCTTGAGCAGCACTTTCTTAACCAGTCCTTGTAGTATGGCTCTCTTGCGCCAACTGACCTGTTGAGTCCATAGGTCGACATGCTTTTGTTCTGTTGTTGGGGAATTGGGCTATTTTTTCGAAATGTGCCCTTCTAGATCCGCCTTAAGGGGTGGGAACATGCCCTCCTCGGGGATTGTTTAGCTTAATAGTAAATTACAAGTCCAGCCTCTTCCCTGATTATGACTAATCGTTTAGAAGTGTCTGATGAGAGGATAAATTGATTATCACTCACTGAAGAGTACAACATCTACACAGCCTTTGGGCCTATGTATGTACATGCGTATGTATGAGCGTGTGTGTGTTTATAATGTAATGCAGCGGTTGCAAGTTGCTTTTCAGCCTTCCGTTGTCCATTAAGGTCCAATCAAGTTCATTATGCTTCTACGATTCTATATTTGTCATCTTGTTTCGAAACCTACGCAAATGGCAATACGCACATAGAAATATTACTGTTCTTGTTCTTGCTGCCGATTGCACTAAGTAATAAATTAACTTAGGTGAAAATCTCTTGGTTGTCACTTTACAGAATCTTCAATATTAAACTAAAATGTCTTATTTGGGGAAATTTGATTTAACAAGCAAGATATATCTGTAGAGTTTTAGACCATGTTTGATTTCACATGTGAACAGTTTCAAGCTAAAGAGATGAGATTTACTGTCAACACACAAATACATTCGATCGATACTGATGTTTTGCAAAGAAGTATTTATGGCAGTTGTAATATTCCATATGGCTGGTCGTCTCTTGGAATAGTTTTTGTTGGTCTTCCATTTGCCTTTCTTGCCATTATTGACGTTGCTGTTTTATAATCTGTTTATTTAACAAACATTTCAGAACTAAAATCTGAATAACACACGCACTACCCATTCACACCCACACACACGCAGTTACATACATATATACATATGCACACACACGCATATATATATATATATATATATATATATATATATATATATATATTCTTTTACTTGTTTCAGTCATTTGACTGCGGCCATGCTGGAGCACCGTCTTTAGTCGAGCAAATCACCCCCGGACTTATTCTTTGTAAGCCGAGTACTTATTCTATCGGTTCCTTTTGCCGAACCGCTAAGTTACGGGGACGTAAGCACACCATCATCGGTTGTCAAGCGATGTTGGTTGGGGGACAAACACAGACACACAAACATGTATATATATATATATATATATATACATACACATTCATACATATATATATATATATATATATATATATATATATATATATCTATATATATACATACACATTCATACACACACACACACACACACACACACACACACACACACACATATATATATATATATATATATATATTCAGTATAAACGCATATATGTAAATCTAGCTATATGTCTGTCTGTCTATCTATTTATCTATCTATCTATTTATCTATTTATCTATCTAACTATCTATTATTTGAAAAAAAAAAAACCCAAGAAACTTGGCGATGCAAGTGCTATCAGTTGAAAATGTCTCGTATACCGCACAGTAATAGGCTTCTAGGGTCATAAGGACAGAAGGAACACCGTTTCGGGGCCATCTTCTCGACGGCATTATGGTGCACCGCTATCTCACTCAGAGAAGGTTCCACTTGCTAGGATTTGCTCTACTTTCTTCTAACCATTGCTCATCAACACATTTTAGTCGAATCAAGTCGCTTGCCTTCTCTGCTGTAAGCCTGGCTATCACGCATGATGGTATTTGTTTTACGTTGTATTAGGCCGAGTGACAGCGACCATCGCCTCAAATCGTTTCCTCTACAACCAACTTTGAATGGATTCTGTTTTGTTTTCTTGCCTCTCTTCGCATTCCTCGAGGAAACGTTCATATTGGTTGGTCTTTCGAGTCTGAGTAGCATCCATGTTATCTTCATGCGTAACTATCAGCTCGACCACATTTACCATTTCCATTTCCTCGCAGTGGATGACAATATCTGATCTCTTCGTTACTGTTATAAGGGAGAATCTTTGGCAGTCGGGCAGATCTCTAATTACCTCTCCAAACGGTACCGGTTTTCCTTGTTCACTGGAACTTTCCTCTTCAAGCATATCTTATGTCCTGAACGAACGAAGGTAATGAAACCACTACGCCATATGCCCACGGGCATATAGCGTAGTGGTTAAGAGCGCGGGCTACTAACCCTAAGATTCCGAGTTCGATTCCCGGCCGTGACCTGAATAATAATAATAATAATAATAATAATAATAATAATAATAATAATAATAATAATAATAATAATAATAATAACATCGAAAAATACCTTAGGAATGAGAACACAGGTTTGAAATTTCCCCAAGACACCTGAAGAAGGCTGAAAGGTATATCAGCCGAAACGTTGTGTTAACAACAAACAAGATGAGGACAAATATCTATCGAATGTAAATAATGTACATAATTCCTCATCTCTTAAATATAGAAAGGAGTTAAAGGGGTTGAATAGGAGATTTACAAGTCCAACAGCTGTTGTCGGGGGTTTGGTGGTACAAAATAATGATTGTAACTTGATTCCATCATCGGATAACCCCAGCCTTGACCGCTTCCTTCTGTCAACGCCACAAAAGTAAAATTCTTCCTTGGAGACTGAGGCTGGTATTATCCGATGAAAGAATCAAGTAACAATCATTATTTTGGGCCACCAAGCCCCCAGAAACAGCTGTTGGACTCGTAAAACTCCTACTCAACCCCTTAATTCCTGATATCATTTCTATTCTCTGTAAGTCGGATTTTTTCAGATGTATACATTTGTACATTTTTTTGTATTAAATGTATTTAATATTTTTCGTATATCGAATTGCCCAACTTATTGTCCTTACATTTACTCCTCTGCCAACTGAAGTGTTTTGTCTGTCTCTTTGTATATAAGTAACCAGAAGATGGATTTGATAGTAGTCTTTATAAAGACTAATGCCAAATCCATTTACTGGTTACTTAATCATTTACTGTTATGTCAACTAACACTGCGGAATTCCTCAAGTAGATCCAATGGGGTTTGAATTGAGTTATTAAAAATTCTGAATTGATATCACTTCATCTTTGAGGTATATCGTGCTTAGATTGGCATAAAGAACAATTTAGATGAAAATGTTCTCAAATCCTAAGAAATTTTTTCCAAGAGATATTACTTTTCCAATCATCCTAGAAAAAACTGAAAAGAATAAGAACGGGATGTGATGGGAAACTTTCATGGACGAAGTGAAGCTGGTGATCGAATGCTTGAGGTTTTCTGATATATTCTAATGAAAATGATTAAACAAATTAGATAAGACATATCTTTATCGAAGCTCCTCTCAATACGATGGACGATATTCACAAATAAACTACGTAAATCTAGGTATAAATCGTTCGATAAATTGAAATATTTCTCAGCTGATTCATTGATTCATTTTTAGGTGACGTAAGAAAACGTTTTCAGACGAATGCTACATTTAAAGAAAAGAATAAAAGCAATGAGCAGCTGAGTTTCATATCGCAATTATCGATATTTCTAATGAGAAGGAAACTAACGTTGCTTATTTTCACTTTAAATTATGCCTATTAACAAATAATTACGAAGCCATATATCTATGGTTGGCTAACATTTAACTACATTGCGCCTGTTTAAAAGTGAATGAAACTAACATTTCTTTTCAGGAAATAAAGATTTTGTTTGATCGGATATAGAGATAATCACATCATGGAAAGTATCTATAATGAGGAGTTTTCGCCCTTAGTATATATTGCAGGGACCTACTTTATCGGCTTCAGATAATGAATGTGAATTTGAACTAAATTGTACATTTGACAAATGGAAGGAGTTCAAACCATTACTTTTGGATTCAAAGTACCGCTCTATTAAGGAAAATTGCTTTCAATTTTAAAGCGCGATATTTTCAACATTTATGCCAAATCACAGATACTGATTTTGATTATATCAGACCTCAATAGATAAATGTTGCCTATTAAAATCACGCAAGATGAAAGTATCAGTGGGAAACACTTCAAATGATACTCTGCTGTTCCTCAGCTTCTAGTGGTGTGTATTCTATAACATATTAATGCGTCATCAGCGGCTGAATTTCGATGCCGTATACAGCTGCGTGTTTGCCTAAGGATTCTCCTTCTATCTGAAAAACTGTGATGCAGATTCTGAACATTATCGATCAGAACTTGGGTTCATACTTATTGCTTTAGAATCTTTTCAACAGAATAAACAACATGGGCACAATTATTCAGGCACCAGCGTTTATACAAACAGGTATTCACTATACATATTTTAACAACTGACTATCCATGCACGCATGCGTCCATACAAACATAAATATATATACGTACATATATTTATATATATATGTGTAAACATACATACATACACATATACGTATATACATAAAAATACATACATACACACGTACGTACGTAACATGACAAACGCAGAGGTGAGTCTAATATCCGGATTTAGGTAATTACGACATATACGAAGGCAGAGTGGGAAAGTTGAGCTGCAGAATTCAGGCAAGATTGCATAAAATATTTCTACATAAGTAAGGACACAATAGCAGGCATGCATACGCGCGCGCACATACACATATATATTCCTAGCGGGTACCGTGTTCCCTCTTATTATTTCCTGATATTTGTTAATCTCTCTCTCTCTCTCTTTCTATACACACACACACACACACACACACAACCACAACTCTTCTACCGACAGATAACCATTTGTTCTACTGTCGTAACTCAATATACTTGTTTCGATATTATTGTGGAATTGAAAGAAGCCGAATTGTAAAACTCCAGGTCGTATAGTTTGAAACTTAACTATAGCTAAACAATATAGTCTATTTAATGTTAAATATAAATTGCGCCGGCGAGCTGGTAGAATCGTCACCAGGCCGGACAAAATGCTTCGCTGCCTTTCGTCCGTCTTTACGCACTAGGTTCAATCTTCCACTGAGATCAACTCTGCCTTTCTCCCTTTCGGAGTCGATAAAATAATGGCCAGCTGAGCCCTAGGGTTGATGTAACCGATTAGCCCCGCCCCCTCTCTCGAAATTGCTGGTCTCGTGCCAAAATTTGAAACCAATATAGACTGAAAGTAACTGGATAGAGAAATCAGCTTGGCTAATCATATCTGCCTTTGTCCTAATAGTGAATGTACCCGCAATATGCATTGGAATTATGTACTTAATAAACAAGTTTATGAATTAAGTGTAAAATCTGAATGGAAGCGGTTTGGACATCAAAATTAACCTCTTGATACTTGTCAACAATAACATTACCAGCTTACCTCCAGGAGGTAGAGGTGCCATAATAGGAGCAGAGGTAAACATCAGAAGCCGAGCTGGGATCACAACTTGCAAAATAAAATTTTGTTTTCTTACGTTACTTCGAAGAACTTTCTCGCAGATAAATTCACACAACATCAGAAACGGTCAAAGCTAAACAAAGAAAGCAGTTTGAAGACTCTAAAACTAAAACCTTAGATTGCAATCTTTATCAGCTGAAAGAAGAACTTACAACAACAGCTGAGAAATTAAAATACAAATCTGTGCAGAGTATAAACGGAAAATATCGAACTTATTGCGCGAGGCCTCAGTAGTATCCAGTAATGCCAATCACATTCTCTTTCAGGGTGACCCGAAACGATGGATCAAAACTTAACCACATCAAAAAGCAACGGTATCTCATTGCCCAATTCTCTAAAGGTATCAGAAGAAAATTTATTTGAGTACAAATCTGCATTTTGGGGGCTAAACCTAGAAATCTTGTGCCCTTCTTCAAGTCACTGAACATGATTTACCTTAATATTCAGTAGTTACAGTCTTGTGAAAGTTACATAGTTATAAAGTGTTGCCACTGTTGTGACTCTAGCTGTTGGATCTACTCTTGTATCTTCGATATTTTCTTGGTATCCAGATACAGTGTATCTCTTCTGATACTGGAATGGCAACACAGCGCTTCGTCTATCGCTGATAGCTCTGCAAGACACCGAATTTGAACCGTCTACCTTGACTGCGACTCGAATATCAGCCGAAACGTTGTGTTAACAACAAATAAGATGAGGACAAATATCCGTCAAATGTAAATAATGTAGAATATTCAAGATTCTTAAATATAGAACTGAACCTGTTTGTTGTTTGATATTTATAGGCATGTGTGTGTAGGTGTGTGTGTGTGTGGGGGGGGGGGTTTAGTAGTGGATGTTTAAACAAAGGATGAGCTTGTGAGAAGGTCGCTGCTTTAAAGCAGTTTGGGTGAAATCTTTGTCTAAAAAAGATCAGCTGTTCATTGATTTCTGTGTAACATCACGTAATTTCAGCTGTCTGCTGAAGAATGAGGCAAAGAACAAATGATTTCAGGTCTGGTTGTTTTGAGGATAAGTTTGTTAAAAAAATGTCTAGCTTTCTATTAATTTCAATAAATTGTTGGTTTTAATTTGTCGTTGTACAGCTAGCAATGGGCACAATAGTAGCACCCTCATATGCTAGCTTGTTCATTGGTTACTGAGAAGTAGAGAATCATATCAGGAAGTAGAGAATCATTTGGTTAAAATTTTAAAAAGTTCATTCTTGAGACATAGAAACACTTCCTGAATGACTGTTGCGGCTTTTACCCGAATCAAATGCCGAACTTCAAACACGTGACATTACGTACATCCTTTATCCAGCCATTACACTCACAACAGAACCCAGTCAAAACGACCAGCCAGACTCCAGCTAACAAATGTGACAATAATATTTGAATTGCTGACATTCTAAAACAAACAGCTGACATCTCTCATACGTAATTTTCCAGATTTTGTAAAATGCTAAGTGAATGAAAGTGCTAAAAGAGGTATGATGAATATGAAAATATTTCTCCAGCTTCTGATTATTTTTTATTAATTCTTTACTCCTATGCATACATCTGCGTTTTAACGATTCTTGTATAATTCCCCTTCTGTTCATCCTGAGAAATTAATCTTATCCACTTCTCTCCAGTTTCTGCCTGTTTTATTCGGTATTAGTCATTTGAAAATAATTTGTTCGTTCGCAGATGATTTAGAAATTCCAAGAGAAATATCTGATTATCTGATTACAGTGTCTGTTATGGATCAAGGGTGATTAGATAAACGGTGTATATAGCGTAAATTTTCGCTTGGTTTGTGGTAAGGAAAATTCCACATGCTGTTTTGGTCTAAAGTAGTGGTTCTCAAGTCATTCGATGATTAAAAATTATTAATGTATTTTTATAAATGTGTATTATTAGGAATTGTATAAAACAAAATTGTTAAAATATTGGGCGTATTGTAGAAGTATAACCATTTTATTGCACATAACATCAAAATCTTATATGGGTATCTAAAAATCATGTGTACCTCCATTTGAGGGCCACTGGATTTATATTTTGGGGACTGAAAGAGATGGAGAGTGATTTTAATTTCGAAAGGATCCAATTAGTCTCTTACGCTACCTTTCAAAGCCAGAAGGGTTATGGTTTTCAACAATTATTAAAGCATCGTCCCTATATAAACCTCCTCCGAATTTCTGGAAACTTTCCTTTAAGTTCAAACGGTATAAACAGGTTGACCAAATCTGTAACTTGAGCTGAATCAAAAGATCTGTATCGATTGTCATTCCTTGATTTCCAGATGTAGATATTTGGTTCAATTTGAACAAATTTTTTCCCTTGCCGTGAGAATTATATTCATCTCATCCCTGCCTAGCTTAGTGATTTTTAATGAGAATATTGAGAGATTTACTAAAAGCATAGGAAACGTGGAGGCGTAACAACTGTCGATATTAAATTAGACGAATAACATTTTTAGATTTTCTTACTTCTTGTGCTATTAGAGTCCTTCAGTATTATCCCCGAGGTTGAGCTTAATTCTTTTATTGATAAAAGGAATTATTCCATCCAAGCATTCAAAATATTTTTATGCTTCTTTCATTTATATTGAGTCTTAATCACTTATAACATCTTATTTCTGACAAGGCCTATCTCATCCTGTTTATTTTTATAACTGTTCCTAGGACATGTTTTTAATCTTTTCGATTCAAGTTGATTTTCATTTTATTTCCCGGTACGGTCAGTTGACTTAACCAGCTGCATACCGTCATTTTGAAAAGTGGTTGCCCAGTCAGCTCCGGTTTCCACGAACATTTATAAATTATTGTATTGTTCTGAATTCTCACAGCTGTCTAATGAATAGTTACGTGAAATACTGAGTAACAGCTTGTGAAGCATTTTCAGCCTCAACAATATATGTATATATATATATATATAACAAATATATATACATACATATATAAAACAAATATATACATATACATACATACATACATATACATATATATATATATATATATATATATATATATATATATATATATATATATATATATATATATATATATATATATATATATATATATATATATGTATACACACACACACACACACACACACACACACACACATATATATATATATATATATATAACAAAAATACTTATAGAGAAAATCACATCTTTAACTGTAGAATTCTCTTTACAAAACCAACAGTTGTTTCTGTTGCACTAACGTGCTTAGATATAGGAACATGTATCACGTGCTATTCCTCACATAGAGTGTATGTATGTATGTATGTATGTATGTATGTATGTATGTATGCATGTATGTATGTATACATACATATATATATATATATATATATATATATATATATATATATATATATATATATATATATATATATATATACACGAGTGGAAAACATAACAAAGGGCAATCAACACATTTATTGGGAGTTACATGCATTATTCGAAACAGTTTTATTCGGATTCCGCGTTCAAGTTTTGAAGCCCCAAACTTAGCCTTTCTCGTCAGGCAGTAAAAGTCCGATTGACCGGAGAAGTACAAGGATTCGAAGATGGCTACCAGTAGATGAGCTGCGATTGGTCGAGGAAGAAAACGGGATGCCACAATTAATAGTGTGGCTAAGTGACAGCAATTACATGACTAAAAAAAATTCCTTTGGTCGTGTGGTTGGACAGGAATTTGGTGACAACAGTGAGTTTGGATATGGAATGAGTGAGGCTTGTAAACATATGACCACAAGTGTGCGCGCGTGTATGTATAAGTTTATGTGCATGTGTATGCGTGCGTTTGAGCAGGTCTACGTGCACGTGCATGTGTGCGTGCGCATTAATACGCACTGACACACACGTACACGTGTGTGTGTGTGTGTGTGTGTTGTGTGTGTGTGTATATATATATATATATATATATATATATATATATATATATATACACACACACACACACACACACACATATACATGCACACACACACACTCATGTAACTGCTGCCGTTTACTTACCGATACTATGAATCGTGACATCACGTGCCCTTCCTTGACCAATCGCAGCCCATCTACCGGCAGCTATTTTAGACTTCCTGTACCTCTCCGGTCATTTGGATTCTTACCAGTGCGACGAGAAAGGCTCCGAAAGGAACTTCGAAACTTGGAGAGGCAAGGAATCTGAATCAAGCTGTTTTGAGCAATTGTGTGCGTGTGTGAGTGTGTGTATATTTTTCTATTGTTGTATAGCCGAAAGCTGCTGATAACGTTACAATCGTCCGATAGTCGAAAGACCCTTTCTGTTATTTCTTTATTCGTATTGTAATGTACTATTATTTTCTGTGCTTTTTGTATGCTTTGTTTTCGTTTTTATTTTGTTTCTGTATACATCCGTTTGCTTCTACCAGAGGCTCAATGCTTTTCGCTTAAATCCCTGGCACATTGCTAGATTCGAATAGTCTCGGTATTAAAGGGATGTGAAACTATAATTACTTTCCAGAAACCGACCGATGAGGAAACTTGCTGCGAATGGTCTGTGTATCCTCGTTTGCTGTTTGTTATGTTATCGCTTATGTTTTCGTCTATTTTTCAGCATGTTTTGTTCGATTCCACTTATGTTCTCTTTGTCCTACCTTTGATTATATATATATATATATATATATATATATATATATATATATATATATGTATATATGACTGGACATAAAACAAAAATTAATATGTATATATATGTGTGTGTGTGTGTGTGTACAATGATATGAGCTGCAAACGTAGGCCAAGCTTGTAGTACGTTCCACACTCCACTTATGTATCTCCTGCAGTTAAACGGCTGGCGTTGAACCAGAGGAAAGGCAAACATGTGGACTATGATCCATTTAGCAGTATTAAAGAAATACAGAAAACATCGGTTATTTGTAGCATTATATAATATATATAATTCTATGTGCGCTATCTGTATTTCATTATCGCTACATATGCACACACACACACACACACACACACACACACACACACACACACACACACACACACACACACACGTATTAATGTATATACGTGTGTATAATAACGGAAACAGATGTGAAGAACAGCTTGTCCAGAAAAAAAAACTACATGATTTTAAATGTTGAACGATACAAGAAGTGAATATATCCTAAATTCAAGAATCGATAATCATTGCTTCTATTCCATATTCTCTTAATTTTATGCAGAAACATTTTTAGCCAGAAAGTTTTAAACACATAAATTGCCATGCATACATCTACGACTTCTCCGGTAATACACTTGTAGGTTATTTCACCAACTGGCTGGCACGCTGCTTCTCTTTTTCTTTTTTCCTATCCACTTTCTAGGCTCATTCTGAGGTTGTAATAACAAATTACATACAACGTCGATGTATGTATTGGTCTCAAATTTTGGCACTAGGCCAGCAATTTGAAAGAGGGGGGTAAATCGACCACATCGACCCCAGTGTTCAGTTGACTTCATGAAAGTCACAGATGGGGGGGGGGGGTGCGAACCTCACGGAAACGCCGATGCGCAGACAGTCGTTATCGAGCTGAGCCCAGCTGTGCAGTTTGGAGGCTGAGCGGAAACAGGCCAGATGGTGCTGGTTAAGTCGGCGCAAGAGATGATGCTACACTGCATGGTGTGTCGCTTCTTTTGAGAGGATCGGACGTCCACAGAGGAGAGAAGGAGATGAACATCAGCAGGGCGCAAGCCAAGCTGCTTCCATGTTGCATAGGCCACCTCACGTACCTCAATCACAGATGGCTCAGCTGTTGTGGAGAACCCTGTTGATGTGGATAAGAGGTCACCGTTGAAAGAAAAGCCGGCAAGGCCAATGAGATCAGAGATCGACGTCTGAGTCCACTATATTTGATGGGTAGGGTGACATGCTGACATCCGGTGCCATTCAATTGAACGCTGCATATCTCTCCGGTGGCCCGTTCGAAACAGGCGTCGAAAACCGTAAGGAGAGATACGTGACTGTAACAAGGGGCACTGCGGAGGGTATAGACTTGCTCCAGCATGGCGAAGCAGTCCCTTAACAGGAACAGTGCTGGCTGGGCGTCGATCACGTTCAGTCTGTCCGTCAATCTCTCAAGCTGGCAAAGCTTAGACCTAAGGGTGGAGCGAATAGCAGGTGTGAGTATCAGCGAACCGAGGCTAAGGAGGTTCGCTTTTGAGGTCACCTGTACCTACTACGCGATGAATTTTAATTCTGTGGGAGAGAGTGTTTTGTTTTAAATCTTACACTGCATGATAGCCTTTTGTGAAATCTTGGTTCGTTCTCTCTTTCCGTCTCTTTGTTTATATATTTCCTGTAATTTATTTATTCCTTTGCTGAAATCTTCACTTTTTCTGTTATCTTGGTTCATAAGATGAACAAGAATAAAAGAAACACCACTTCCCGTCTCTCTACATATGTTGCTGTATGTTTATAGAGGTTATTGATGCTAAAATGTATAAATATGTATATCGACGGAAAAATAAGAGAAATTATATAATCACAACTTAAAACTTAACTAAGTTTTTCAATATGATTTTTTATTTTTTGCTAGTACATCCCTAACATTTTTTATGATGTCGTTAAAATATAAACATCAGAGAAAACAAGTCTGCAATTCTTTTAATAAAAACAATTTTTTAATATTTCTTTTTTGTCATAGACATGTTTCACTTGATTTGAAGTGTATAAATATATATATATGTTGCGTTTGCATTTGGAAGCATTTGTTTGTTTTACTTAGTGATAACTGAAAACTGCTATTTCAGTTCGAATTTATTTAAGATGAAATGCGATTGCAAATACATTTATACATTTCAAAGGCGATCGAAATATATATTATACAAAACAAAACATATTGATACAAACACTTTAAATGCAAACGAAAGATATTTATATGCGAAACTAAACATATTCGTAAATTTTAAAAGCAAAGGAAAAACATTTATGATATAAACAAAATATTTTTACGTTTCAAATGCGACTTTTTAGACTTTAACCAAGCGTGCGCTCAAATGCTTTGAGATTTACACATATGTACCTAACACGCTCTCTCTCTCTCTCTCTCTCTCTCTCTCTCTCTCTCTCTCTCTCTCTCTCTGCCCCACACAGACATATATAAATGGTTTCACACATTATCACCCTTGACGGAAATCTCTCACGTGTTTTCTGGTGGTATTTATAAATTATTCTTAACGGAACCTATTAAAATCCCTAGTTACTTCCAAAACAACCAGAAATTTTGGCACAAGGCCAGCAATTTGGGGATGGGGGTAAGTCTATAACATCGACAAGTGCTCGACTGGTACTTATTTTATCAATCCCGAAAGGCAAAATCGACCTCGGTGAAATTTGAACTCAGAATGTAAATCCGGACAAAGTGCCGTTAAGCATACTGTCCGTTGTGCTAACGATTCTGCCAGTTCTAATAAGAATGGCAATTTCGAATTTTGGCTCAAGTCCCGCAATTTCGAAGGAGGGCGTAGTCGATTACGTCAAGTGCGGGACTTAACTGGTGCTTAAGTTATCGATCCCAGAAAGATAAAAGGCAAGGTCGACCTTGGCGGAATTTGAACTCGGACGAAATATCACTAATCACTCTGCAGGCGTGCTAAAGATTCTGCTAGCTCGCTGCCTTAAACAATAATAATAATAATGATGATAATAACTGATTTCAAATCTTAGCACAAGGCCAGCAATTTCGGGAGAGGGGACAAGTCGATTACATCGACCCCAGTGCTCAACTAATACTTATCTTATCGACTCCGAACGGATGAAAGGCAAAGTCGACCTTGGTGGCATTTGAACCCAAAACGTAAAGGACGGGCGGAATGGCGCCAACCTTTCCCCCAGCCTGCTGACAATTCTGCCAGCTCGGAAATTTGGCGCGAGGGGATAAGTCGGTAACATCAAAACCAGAGCTTGACTAGTACTTGTTTTATCGACCTCGAAAGGACGAAAGACAAAGTCGGCCACGGAGGAATTTGAACTCAGAACGTAAGGACAGACGAAATGATGCTAAGCATTTTGCTCGCCACACTAACGATTCTGCCAGCTACTACTACTACTACTACTTCTACTACTACTACTACTACTACTACCATTATATAACTTCAATATTTGGTCGATTGAGGCAAATTTCTACTGCGCCACCTCCTACACCTCCGTGTTGCTGGTGTGTGTGTGTGCAGCATTGTGTGGTCTTTACCGCTGTTGAGAGTGTGCGAACTCTTCCCGATACTGTATGTGTTAACTTGTTTTCCTTGAGATGTGGTGGAGTGTTAACTTGTTTTCCTTGAGGTATGGTATTATTATTGTTGTCGTGGTAGTTATTATTATTATTATTATTATTATTATTATTATTATTATTATTCAGTAGTCTTATTTTTATCACGTGCTTTCACTCCACCACCGAGCGCAGCTTTGTGTGCCTTGGTTATGTACTGTGGTTTGTTACATCAAGGGGAATATAAAGGTTTGCCTCCTTGGCATGGGCAGAATAATTAGGAAAGTATTAGATAACTGAAAAGAGTGGATAGGATGGTAACATAGGGTGCAAGTAGAAAGCCCGCTACATATGTAAGATTCCAGGAGCTCCAGCAAAACCTGCGATAAAGTGAAATAATAATAATAATAATAATAGATAATGATAATGATAATAGCCTTATTGGGCGCAGCGCACATCTTAACGAAAGTATTATCTGTCTGAGGTCCTTGTTGTGACTTGACAGATGACTGAAGACTCCCGTGCATTTTTACCTACACTGTGTCACGAAGGAATAATAATGATAATAATAATAATAATAATAATAATAATAATAATAAAGGAGATCAACATATCATCATGAAAGAAAGAGAAAAAAGGTTGATAAAAATGGAGACCTGAGAATTGAGATCACTAAGATGTGGCAGCTACGAGAGTTGAACATGAAGGTTATCCTTATTGTCGTCGGAGCATTGGGCTCAATACCACCCAATTTGAAAAAAACATCTGAGAACCTTAGAAATACCCTACAATCTACGTGTATTGCAAAAGTCGGCATTACTTGGAACTGCACGTATATTGCGTAAAGTGCTGTCTGTCTGTTGTGACTTGACAAACAGTTCAAGCCTCCGGTAGACACAATAACTTTAATCAACAACCTCACGATATTGTATTCTGTACGACATCTATGATGATGATGATGATGATGAGGATGATGATAATAACAATAACAACATATCCAGCTGACAACAAGGTATGCGATAAGGAAGAAAAAAAAGTCGATAGATATGACAGGTTAGCTTGGGAGGTTAAGCAGTTGTTGTTACTGTAAAAGGTGGTAGTAGTACCAGTAATTGTCGGAGCCCTGGGAACAGTGAGTAAAAATCTTGAGAGATACATACAACAAATAGGAGCTGCAATAAGGATGGAGCACTTACAGAAAACAGCACTGCTTGGAAACGCTCTAATACTCCAGATGGTGCTCAAAAAATAAGAGGTGTTACCTTAGTTCACTGGTAGTGAACAGCTAACACCGTAGTACATCTCCAGCGTTAGAAGCTGTGCAGAGACAATAAAATAATAATTATAATGATAATAATTCTCTTACTTACCATCAAGGCGACGAAGATTCAGGGAAAGATTTGGGGGTGGGTAATCTGAAATTGTATTGAGTAGAATGACCTCTTCTGTCCTTCTATCCCTCGAGAATCTGAAGAGGATGTCAGTTTACCGGGAGATAGGCTGAAATGGGGAACCTGAAATTCAGAGATGAATTCTTTGTATGATAGAGGCCTTACAATAAATCCATGTGATCGCAACTATTTCTAGCATAATACACAACATAAATTATGGACTACCTTTGAGTTCGATTAAAAGACGGAGATTAACCTGCGATAACGTAATGAGATATTTAATGAGTGAGCGAGTGAGTTCTATAAGACGAGTAAAGTATACAAAGGGAAATTAGATGGAACATATGTGAAAAATTACAGAAATTGGGAATGAAATGCGTCAAAAGTATGTAGTGAGTTGCAGAAAACTGCCCGGATGGCGTTCTTTCTGCTAATTTCGAGAATAAATTTATATTTAATAAACTGAGATGGAATACGCGCGCGCACCTGCACATGCACACACACACACACACACACACAGAGGTGAGCACGAACGCATACATATATATTACCCTTCTCTCTTCCAGCTATTTGCTTTGGCCCTATACTTTATGGCATTCTTTCCATCCTAAGTTTTTATTACAGTCGACTGTTGTGCGTGACTCAATGAATATGTGTTTTAGTATATTTGTATAAATGCCAGACAGATGTCAGCATATTTTTCAAATATGAAACACTAACAAAGAACTTTTCATTGGACGTAAGTGTGGTTATCATGTTTAAACTAATAAGCATTGTGGTTTTATCAACTTATTATTCAGACATCTTTAAATGCATATTTAAACATCTCTTGTTGGATTTTATAGTTGTTTTTGTTTTACAGTAGATTTTTCTTGCAAGGATGTGAGATTTCTTTGTCTGCTTCGCTCATACAATATAAACATTTTTTAACCGATTCGACATAGTTATCAACAAATCCAACCAGGGTGTAGAAGTTTCATATCCCTTTACAGGTATTATGCCTTATCTAAACGACTTTATCTCTTCTTGGTCTAGAGTAACTAGTAATCAATAGTTACCATAAGTATGTATGTTTCAGTGTTGTCAGCAACAACATCTCTGGATAGAAATAGGTTCCGACAATGAGACTTACCTGATAAACTTAGAAGAAAACGAAAACTTCAGACTTGATCTCAAAATCAGACTATTTTTAGGACAAAGACCACGTTCACTTAAAATAATTCGGAAGGAGGAATTATGCATACATATTTATCTTATTATATGTAAACTGGTATTTCTATATGTGAGCCTTTGTTGGGTTTCGTTTGTTTTTTGGCTCTCTTCAACATCTAACATTTATCGAGAAGGATAATATAACGTAAAAAGGCGAGATATCATTCCGCTGAATCTGTAAACCACTTTTGATTCCTGGTTCTTGAAAATATTTACAAAACTGGTTGCATAATCACGACAAGGAAGATTATAATATTCAGATAAAGGTGCGTCACTTTGATGTGAACATGAATGATGTTAGAATCAGATCTACAAATCTATGATATATCAAGAAAAAAAAAAACAACTGCGTTTATGTGACGTAAGTCAAAGATATCCCTTGGCTTGCAGCACAGTTGTTGACAAATTCCTGAATAGTATAATTTTATATTTTCGGTAGACATGTAGCAACTGCTTATGAAAGAACGGGTACAAGTTTTTCAGTATAAATAAAGATATATCTACTAATACGGCTCCCAACGATTTGGTACGTAGTCCGAGAAAGATGAACAAGTCTTATTTTAATTTATATCATAACAATACTTCTGGTTTATCATATTGCACCGCCGTATCTGAGAAGAGACGTTAAGTTGCACATTCAGTTTTCATGAAAAACAGAGAAATGAAAAAACACAAACAAACAAAAATGCTCGGGTTTCCTGACTCACATTATCAGGAAGTTGAGTTTTTGATTATTTCTACGAGTTTTTCCGCACCCAGGAAAATTGAGTCTTCTAAACATTTATTGTATATTGAACTTTATATTAAATTTTGTCACACCAAAGGAGGAGTACAGAAGACCAACAGACAGAATATACACTTTTGTTCTTAGTTACTGTTCTCAAGAAGACTGGAGATAGCTTTCACAATAAATTCCTCCTTGGTCGATAATTTGAATACCTATAGTGCTCGAAGCAAAGTAAGTCAACAATGTTCCTCCTTACAGAACTGGTGTAGACAAACGCTATGCCTTTAAGTTAAATCATTCAAAATGAATGCACATCTTACGTAAAATTTGTTTCTTGAATCTGTGCAAGTGCATCTATACCTACGTGTAAACAATTAAGTACGTTACATCATTTGAGAAAGAAATCGCTTCATATTAGTTAAATCTCTATTCTTTTTTTTTGCTAGTGTATCATCCAATTAAACATTCCTGACAAAACTTCCGAATCTAATTTAAGTAATTATTTTTATTTCTTGTTTGCACATTTGCAGTGCGTAGATATTTATTTATTTATTTATTTGCAGCAATATTCTAGGAAAACATTTTGAAGGAATCCATAAACTTTCAGTACGCTACAAAATAAATTACTGCCAATAGATAGAAGTGTGCATAAGCAGTAAGATCAAAGTAAGGTAGTAATGGTTGGGATATAAGAAATAAGAGGAAACCAGACTGTTATTACACAAAGATATCTTCGTTAAGAATATTTTGTAAAGTGCAGAGTACAATTATTATTATTATTATTATTATTATTATTATTATTATTGTTCAGTAGTTTTATTTTTATAACGTGCTTTCACTTCACTACCGAGCGCAGCTCTGTGCGCCTTGGGTATGTGCTGTGGTTTGCTGTGGTGCTTTTATGTTTACTGTATTGAAAGTGTTTTGCGTAGAATGTGTGCAGTACCCAGTAGTGCAATTTTCTGTATGTTACATATATTTGTAAGTCCTGGTATTTTTGTTATGTATTTGTCTGAGTATTTTTTTATTATACCTAAGGCACCTACTACTACTATTATTATTATTATTATTATTATTATTATTATTATTATTATTATTATTATTATTATTATTATTATTATTATTTATCTAATAAGGACGTCGAGCCATAAGAGAAAGTTAAATATTACGTGAGCGAACAAAACTTTATGAAATCAAAATTGAAATGAAAGTGCTGTCAGTAAACAATCAATTGAAATTAGTGTAAAACTATATGTAACAACATTTCAATATAGAAACGTCACACAATCGATTTTCTTCTTTGCTTCAGTGCACACATTTGCTTTTCGTTCTTCACCTTTAAAGAAATCGTCCATGAATACGTACAGCATCTTTAGGACAGTTGTATGTTTTAAAGTGGAATAGTAAATTCTATATGACTTATTTGAAGCAGCGTTTTGTTTCTGTTCTTTATCTGCTGTGGCAATACATTTCAGATGCAGTATAGCATACTTTCAATTAAAAACAAATTGTTTATACTCCACGTACAATAATTACAAGATATGAGTGTGGGTGAGTCACCGATAACATTTTGGAACAGAGATTGAAATTGATTAACTCCATCTTTGCACATTTGCAGTTGAAATCAAGAAGTTGTGTTTAATAGTTTACAGTATTGACGAAGGTGCAAGAAGTAACCTCTGTTTTATATTAACAAATGAATGAATATAACAAGAATCAATTTGAATGAACTCTTAGAAAAATATCTGGTATCCTGCCTCTACGGCCCACGCAGAGCATCACATTATATATTTATGTTTTCTTCATTATCCTTGCTTTTCATTCTGTCAGCTCACTTATCCCAACAGTGTTTTGCTTCTGACGCCACCAAGAGGAACAATCTTATCGACAATGACACAAAACTGTCACGATTTTTAGCTGATACCTAACGAGGGTGAGCATGTCCACGTCTTGTGTGTGTCCGATTTCTTTTGTCTTTCGTGTGTTCCTTCGTCGTCTTTCCGTGCTACGAGTTACACTAATCACATGATATACATGTGTGTGAAGTGCACATATTTGAATCTGTTCGAATGCCTGTGTAATTGTGGACATAATTATATGCTCGCATCTTTCTTTATGGGGGTATTTCGTTATGTATTGCATCTTATTTCTGCGTATTTATTTCGACATGAACTAATCGGAGTTAAAAGATCTCGTGTGATGTACTGCTTGACACCATTTTCAAGCTTCATATGAAGTCTATAGCACTTGTTTCATTCATTACCTGAGATTATTCAAAAGATAAGCAGAAAAGAAAAATATCCTTAATATCTGCGGGTCTTCGCAGCCTGCTGAGATTGATAAAGCTGATACCCAGCATGAACAGGAAGGAGTCCACGAACAGAAAAAAAAAATGGCTGATGTGGGATCTCTGTGTCTATAGAGAGTGAACTTGCTAAATATATCCAAGGACGGGTAGGGATAAATCGAGCAACAATATACATCTACCACGCAAAATTAAAAGCAAAAATGAGAACACTCGTTCGAGAGTTGTATAATTAAAAAAAATAAAAAATAAAGCAAAAACAAACACTACGAAATTGAGATCAAAGTACGCTGTTAAAGTACTTTTAATATATATGCGCTTTGTTGGCCTAATTTATGCTGTATATGATGCTGGAAGATAACGATTTTAGTGGTGGTCAACATCAAAATCTCGCCAGCAGCAGCAGCGGCAGCAGCAGAAGCAGCAGCAGCAACAACAGTAGCACCACCACCACTGCTGCTACTTCGTCCCTCCCCACTAAGCCAAGATCATCGTTACTGCGTATTTCTGTATACACACATACATACATACATACATACATACATACATATATATATATATATACACACACACACACACACACACACACACACACACAGTTAAAGAAAGAGAGAAAGAAAGAGAGAGAGAGAGAGAGCGGGGGCGAGAGGGACTTGCTACAAGCATGTGATTGGAAACCGTTTGATGATTACATTATCTCGGTCAGTGAACTCAATGATAAAATTGAAAATATTGCAGTTAATTTGCGCATTTAGGTCGATGTTGGAGTCTGTGCGTATGTATATGTTTATATGTCAGTGTTTCTGTGACTCAATGAACTACTTCGTACGTATATGCCTAAATGAATTTTTTCGTGTTGTGTCTAAATATATATAAGTAAACAAACTGCTCTGAGCTTCCATTATTTTGGAAACAATGACTACATTCCGTTTAGCATTCTGACACTTGTCTAATTTTGTTAATTTCTGGTGCAAGCATATTCGCGCATCTATCTATCTATCTGTCTGTCTGTCTGTCTGAATGTGTATGTGTGTGTGTGAGCGTGTGTGTGTGGGTGTATGTATATACTTTGTCTGTCTGTACGTTCTGAGTTCAAATTCCGCTGAGATCGACTTTACCTTTCATCCTCTCGGGGTCGATAAATTAAGTATCAGTTGCGTACTGGGGTCGATCTAATCGACTGCCCGATGCCCCCCCCCCCTACTACGGACCTTGTGCCTAGAGCAGAAAAGTATACGTATGTACTCATGATATTGGAACTTGTGTATAATACAGATAGTTTCTACAAACACACAAACTAAATAACACTAAAGTGATACAGACGAAAGGCATTTTGTGTCTCCTGACATATCTGATAAATCGACTCCTAAATCACCGACCGTGTTATTATTCAAAATGTTACATTCCCGCCAACAGAGCTACAGCCTACTGAAGCTATCATATAAAGTAGATATACTATTGGTTAAATGGTTTTCAGTTTTCTGACTCGTTAGGGTGTCTGGTGACGGAACTTCATGCTAAAATACTGTTATTCAACAATGTTAATGCTTATTGATTAACGATTAAAAAGCAACATAAAGCGGAAGCATGAAAGATTTACTATGAATACCGACTCACTCATCCATTCATAAAATAGGCACAAAGCGATGTAAAATACGTCGTAAATGATCCAGTAATGTGAAGTATTACTATTTGTGTATACTAGTAAAGCATCGTAAAAGCAAGATAAAACGATGGCTTGCAAGATATCACGAAAGTGATGTGTGCAGCACAGTTAATCATAAACAGATGAACAGTCTCTTGTGTATATTCTTCTCCTGAGAACAATTTGGTTCTAATGCGAGCACAGTTTCTCTGTTTATGTTATGATTTATATATGTTTATTTCAAAGTTGTTATCTACGTAAACGATGTTCTTTATCTTATAATACACGTCACGACCATTGGGAGATGAGCTTCTGAAACAATCGCTTACTTAAGGGGGTTTTCTGACGAAATTGCAATAAGCAACAAAACATATTATCAGAACTGTGTTAGAAAGTAGTAAAATAACACTTCATAGATTCTTTACAAAAGGTAAATCTGTCCAAGAGTTGTTAGAACATAAAAACTACATTTATAGCATTTGCAGTGTTTCTTGTTTTAGATGAAGAAACACTAAGAGTTTAATTGAAAGTTCGAAAAGATTTTAGGAAGAGCTGAAAACATGGAATAAAGTTTTCTTAACCACAGCGGAAACTTCAAAGTCTCAGCAGATAAAACACTTGCTGATAATTCATTCAGAAAAGTCAGCAGTGTCAAAGTTCACTGTGACGACCGACTTTACTGAATGATACATTGACATAAAAACGATGTGGCTTAGTGGCTAAGGTATTGCTCTCACGATCACTCGATCGTGGGCTCGATTCCGGACTGAGCAGTGCTTTGTGTTCTTGAGCGAAACACTTCATTTTGTCATTGTTCCAGTTCAATCAGGTGTAAATGGGTGTGACAGAATGGCCTTCCAATCAAGGCGGTGGGGATGCTGACCTGCTCGCTTGGCCAGTACGGTGGCATCATTCGAAAGCTAAAACAATGAGAAGCGCATTGGGATCAGCGAGGTATAACAACAGTCGATAGCCTGGTCGAGACCATGATGTTGACATAAAAGCATTGTTATCCTTTAGTTTATGAATTGTTGTTTCTTATCATTAGGTGCTTATTATTAATATAAAATCCATAAATGAGAGGTGTCGGTTAGCGATCAAAGCAATCGGAATATAATTTTGAGGTAAATATTAAATAATATAAATAATATTTCTAAAGACAGCTAAAACTCAAAGCGAAAAGACTGTAGTTTTAAACACCAAATTATAGCAAACGTTTACAGTTCTGCTTTAACCGCGTCTTTTCAGGCCGTTTTGTTCTTTTCACAAACAGGACCCCTCAGTAATGGAACGAATGCTGTGCAATTTTTCTTCTTTAAGATAATTCAACTCTAAGAATAGAGTAACAATTCCGATTGCAACTTGACAAAATATTTTTTTCAATCATCATTTATAATTTAAGAATTGTAAATTAATTTAGCAATATCATTGGACAGGATTTTACAATTCTTCAAACTTTCATGACAATTTAAGATAATATATTGGGCTACGCCTACTCCGTATTAAATTAATTTCAGTAATTGTAAGTTGTGGTTTTGCTCAAATACTTGCATTTCATGAACTGATCATACAAAGAAAAGAGAATAAACTTGAGGTTGATGTATAATTATAAAGTACCAACACTATTCTGGCCTACTTAATAACAGTGTTGCCATTAATGGTAATTACTTCGTCAGCACTCTTAGAATAGAGGTCTAAGAACTTGGACCCCAAGCAGGAACATCAGTATTCAATCGAATATTTCATTCCGCACAAAAATTAGCTGGTATGATAAACTCGAAATGCTATTTAACAAATTGCACAGATAAGCAATTAATATGAAATTATTGTAACTCAATCCTGTTTTCCAATTCGCGAACTAATTGAATATAGATTATTTGCCAATATTAGATGGCAGTCCTGGTTTAGGACGAATGTTGCTGTAATTTATCCCCAGGATACATCGTCTCCAGCTGGCTATACGACACGATCTGTGTCCTTATATTTTCGAACAAGGGAATCTAGCATCCTCCACTCACCTCAAAACAATATCTGTGTATCACGATGAAGGGAAATAACCCGGAAATCGTGATACACAGATATTGTTTTGAGCTGAGTGGGGGTGCTAGATTCCCTTGTTCGAAAATATAAGGACACAGATCGTGTCGTATAGCCAACTGGAGACGATGTCTCCTGGGGCTAAATTACAGTAACATTCGTCCCAAACCAGGACTGCCATGCTATGCTGGCAAATAATCTTTACTCCACAATACTGTTGCTGAATATCTCTCGTTGTGAGATTTACGGATAGTAATTTTCGAATTGAATATAACCTTAAATTTAAAATAATTTAGTTGTTTATCGTTCTATTAACTAATTTTTCGCGGTTAAAAAAAACCCACCCGTAGAATCGATGACATCTTTGGTATGGAGCGCTTTATGTAGACTTTCATTTTGATTTCTGTTTGTATGCAGTGATCGTTTTATACTTAGTCAAAGAGTACTTCAACATATTACAATTTTCATGACACTAAACTTTTTATCTCGACAATTGCATGCTTTATCATGACTGAAAGTTCAGTAAGGATATGTAATAAAACAACTCTTTAAATATATAGAGCGCTCAATGATTGTGTGAGATCTACCCACTCCATACTCATTTCAAATAAGGTGGGTTAGTATTTTGAGATTGAAACATTTCTTTCTGAAATACAACGTGGGTCATTCGTTGTTAAAAATTTGCTGATATTTAGGTCACCACGCTAGCGTTCTCACTCATCAGTTTTTAACGGATGCTGAAAGGAAGCATATAAGATTAGCATAAATTTAAATACAGTAATTTATAGTGGTGAACTTGCCACGTAATTGTTGCATCACTTGAAATATACATGCATGCACTAAAATTTAGATTTTCCCATTATTTAAAGTAATGCTTTCATATAAAACTACGGAAAGAATTTTTGGCAGTGACAAGCACTGTTGACTAATGAGTGCCCATAGATTCGTTACTGGGTCACTAGATCTGCATCGAGATTTCCACACATCATGTAGTATACCGTCATGCTAATTCATATCTGCTAAAAACATAATCATATATATTGCTTTCATTGTTAATAGATATGTGTATGTGTGTTTGAATGTGGAACAAATGCCGCTCTGCATTTGGCCTGGCCTGCTAACAACTGTGCCAGTTTGCCGCCTTAATAATGATGATGTTGATAGAAGTAGTAGTGGTAGCAGTACCAAAATTTCTCGTTAGCAGTATAAACTTGAGTGCTTACATGCTCCACAAGTCCATATGAGAGGTCCTCTCATGATGAATAACAGTATTTTGTGTTCTCACACAACATCCACTTTTAAGTGGGGATAAATATTACCTTTCGGTATCCATACTGCTCCTGTCGCAATTAATTATTTCCTGATGATAATAATAATAATGATAATGATAATAATAATAATAATAATAATAATAATAATAATAATAATAGTAATAATAGTAATAATAATAATAATAATAATAATAATAATAATAATAATAATAATAATAATAATAATAATGATGATGATGATAATTGATAGAAGGACAACAATTTGAGGAGACAGGATTAGTAGATATCGTTGACCCCAGTTGATATCATTGACCCCCAGTAGATGACTGCAACTTTATTTTATTGACCCCACCCGCAGCTCGATGGATAAAAAGTAAGGCTTATCTCGGCTGGATTAAATACGATACTTAGCAAAAGAGGACTTAACGCTAATCTGCCAAATTCTCTATTTGGATTAATATTCCATTTTAATATTTTTCAGGAATTTGTTGCGGTGTTCGTGTAGCGTTGTATTTAGATTTCTTCGTGGAAAAGTCTATAGGCTGGTTCTTTGTATTTTTGCACTGTTTGCTCAAATTCTCCCCATCCATGCAGAGACCTCTCTACATTTTAGGAATAATAAATTTTAAAAATCCGATGGATTTTTCCTACCTAAAATGAAAACTTACCCATATACTAAAACATTTTTTACTATTGTCTACATGATATAGAAAAACCCATACGCGTGCACCCCCCCCCCCCCCCCCACACACACATACACACACACACACATACACACACACACACAATATGCGCGTGTGTGTCCTATCAGAAACTGAAACTCCTTGATTATACTTATATATAATAACTTATATGGCGGTGTGAAACCATCAAATGCTGTAAAACAATGAAACATGTTTTAGGATACACATTCAATAATATTTCAATTTATTCGACTTCAATATTCTTCGCTCTTTTAAATGGCTTGGAGAAAATTACGAGCTTTTCTAATGTGGTTTTGGTATGAAGTGGCTTTTTGTGGTGATTCACAGCAGCTTTTGTTTTATTGGGCGTATTATTTCTTAATGACTAAACCAGAAGCAAAATTAAGACAAGGATGGTCGTTGTTTTTAGTAGCAATAAATCATTTCTTGTAGACTGGCAAACATTTTACAGATTCTAAATATTTATTTGTCTCTGTAATTTCTCATATTATCCTCTACAGTCTATCGATTTTATAAAATTTCTGTGTTTAGCTTTCAAATTTGGTGTTGTACATTTTCCATTAGACCGAACATTTGATGGACAGTATGTCACTACAATGCCAAAATTATGAAATGAAAGCAATCTAAATAGCAGGTCTCATTATATGATGCAATGTATTGAAGCTAATGAAAATATACTTTCCGGCTTTAAGTTCAGCTTTAAATTCAGAGAAATTTGCATCATCTTAGATTCTGCTAGGATAAAATAAAAGTGTAAATAATATAAGGCGGTCAATTTAGTGTGCTATTGTGGATTGGTTACATAAAATGTCAAATAAATATTGATTTTTTTCGATTAAGAGGAACTTCATATCATCTAACCAGAACATATGTTCAAAAAGGTCCTTCAATGATACCGAAAAAAAAATGAACGCAGCTTCTATACAGTTGCTTGATCTACGAGAAATAGCAGCCAAATCGTTTACAAATCACGAATTGCCCGAAAGCTTGAAGAATACAGTAGAACTGACACGAAGCGCAGCTTCTCTTGGACACAAGACCACTACATCACATCACACATTGAAGGCTATGCGTTGGCAATCCAGGAACTGGCGATTGCCACAAAGTACCTGGTGAAGAAGAGAGACAGTGACGCTCTTGTAATCCCAAGGTGCAACTGCATGTGTAGGCTATGTCCTGTTTCTGTGGAAGACATTACACATGTGATTAGCAGCTGTCCTAAAATGTTGTCACGGTACTACCTCCCTATGCGGCACGATGTTGTTACTAAAACAATTTACAAATTTACAATGCCATCCGTAAAAAAGAATGTTCTGAAATGAACTTAGAAAGTCCCTCTGTTATGGAATACATTCATAAACACCAACTCAAGGAATACTGGTGGAATATTTCCATCAAAACTTCTGTCAAATGTAAGCATAACAGGCCGGATATTATTTATTGGGACAGAGGGGCAAAGTTATGTACCATCATAGAGGTCAGCTGCCCAGCAGATATAAATATCTCTTTGAAAAATCAAAGAAAAAGTATGGGTAACTGTTTCGAAACCTCCAGCTCCTATATCCAGACTATGAATTCATATTCATACCAATAATAATTCGAGCATTAGGTTTTGTTAGTAAATGCTTAAAGGAGAATCTGGATAAACTGCGATTTTCAGAAAGGGAAAACGACCGGGTAATTCGTATATTACAAGTGCAATTTACGAGTGGAACACTAAAAATATGCAAGACTTTTCTCAAGTTCCAAATGTGAATTTGTCTGTGTTAACTACATCCCAAAGATGGAGCCTTGTATCTTTGTTGGAAACCAGCTCCCTCCTCAGTGGAGGATTTATAATAATTAAAAAATAGAAGAGACTTACATACGTATGTATGTAAGACATAGTTGTAAGACATTCCAAAGATTCTACATCTGGGATACTTTACACGAATAGATGCATACACATGGTTATGGGCATCGACTGTTCAACCCCCACACCTACCAGAGCCACATGTTGACAAACACCGGGAACTCTCTTGACTCAAAAAGCTGCGTCACTTTATTTGCGACCGATTTCAATGTGCTATATACAAACGTGTGTGTGAGTGTGTGTATACGCGCACACTAAATAGTTGTGCTATATACGGAGTATAATTCTCCCTATTCAGTATATATATATATATATATATATATATATAAACAGCTGTTATGTCATTTGCCAACAGTTGGCAAATGACATGAATGTTAATATATAACACCCATATCATCATTCTTGAGAGAATAATGGTATCAATAAAATGAAAAGACTCAAAAATTAGAAATGTCCATTACATACGGATTAGGTTCTTCTAGAAATAGAAACTTGAAGCGAAAATTCCGGTATGACTTTACTCCGTGAAACTTTTTCATTACGTTCACCCCCCCCCCCCACGATACTGGTTGTGAAATGAAGAAAACATACCGTCAAATATTTGTATAAATAGAACATTGTAGAAAATCTCGTAAAGGTATTGTACAAAATTAAGAGGTTTTTAAATCTATTCATTATTCCGTCTAAGTAAGCAATAATTATACAATTCACTTCGTTATAATTATTAGCTAATGTCTAGTTGAACCAACTATACACCTGAGCCAATGCTAATCACATTTTTGACGATAATTATTCCAACTTCAATTGAGAGTCGTCTTCATAGCGGTGAAGGCGTTTATTCCAACGGAATAGAAAGACACTGGAAATGTAAGTTGTCAATCGCGCAAACCGTGACACTTATCAAAAAATAAAACAGGAGAAAACAGTTATGTTAGAATTACACCATGAAGAGAATAGGAAGTCAGTGAGGGAGACTACTGGGTTTAATCGTCCGTTAAAAAATTTATTTAAATTAGAAACGTTTTGAAACTTACTGAAAATATATTGTCAGTCTAAAGAATTCATTAGCATTCTTATGGCATGATAATTTCTGTCTCTCTACACCCCCCCCACTACATACACACATACCCTCTCACACGCACTCCCCCTCTTCTCTCTCTCTCTCTCTCTCTCTCTCTCTCTCTCTCTCTCTCTCTCTCTCTCTTATTCACACATACATATATAATTTGAAAATTATATTCAATTACATTCGAAAGAGAGACAAACGGAATGGCGTTTTGTTAATGTATTTCTCAAGGACAAACCAAAAAAAAAAAAATAGGATCATTGAAAGTCGAGATATTTAACTCTGAACACACAGAACAGCCGCCGGAATAATACGCATTGTGAACGCCTGCTTCTATAATTTGCAGGCAGTGGTGTTATAGTTTTCCGCTGTAGTTCCCTGTCCTCGCCATAAAATTGTTTTCTTTCTCTTCAGAAATATATCATAATTAAAAACCGGAGGAAGAAAAAAATAAACAAACAAAACGAGAGCATCGAAATAGTGTTTCTTTCACGCTCTCAGCTCATCTGATTTGAAGACACTGATTTCTGTTTGAATAAGGGAGCGGTTAATGTATTGAAAGAGACAGGAGAGAGAACAACAAACAAGGTGTATGAGTTTGACATTCAGGAAAAATGGAAGAGGTTTTTGTCGTTTCGAGAAGACGACGCTCTTCTGCTGAAAAGAATGACGAAACAAAAGGGGGTGGAGGGTTTCATTATATTTACCACTTTCAGACTTCGGCACAAGGTCAACAATTTCGGGGGAGGAGGTAATTCGATTACGTCGACCCCAGTGTTCAGCTGGTACTTATTCTATTGATCCGAAAAGAAAGAAAGACCAAGCCAACATCGGCAGAATTTAAAGACAGACGAAATGCAACGAAACGCTTTGCACAGCGTTACCGATTCTGTCTGTCTGTGTGTATGTATGCAAGCGTGTGTGCGCGCGCGCGCGCGTGTGTAAGTATTCCCTGGCTGAGCTTACTCGTCTCCAGACCTGACCACAGACGATTTCTTCTAGAAAGAGACTCACAGACAACAAAAAAAGAGAGAATCAATCCCAGTTCGGAACCCGTTCTTTGTACATCGGCTACGAATGGATGAAAAGTCAAGCAGACTGCCATATATGTATATATATATATATAGTATTTTTATTTATTTATGTGTATATAATATACATGCGATAAGCATGTGTGTAGAAATGCGTGCGCGCGATATATTGGCTTCTAATTGTGGCACTAGTACATGCAGTTCGAGTACATCGACCCCAGTCCTCAACTGGTACTTTATTTTATCGACACCAAAAGGATGAGAGGCAAAGTCAGCCTGGGCGGAATTTGAACTCAGAACTTAAAGACAGAAGAAACGCTGCTGAGCATTTTATCCGGCGTGCAAACGATTCTGCCAGCTCAAGTATGCGTGTAATATATCAGGAATGTTTACATTATGTCTAAAGAAGAAATAAACCCGTCTAACTTAAGGCAAAACTACAAACTAAATAGAATTTCGACATTTTATAGCAATATTATAGGAAGAAAAAGAAAGGGAAAATATGGAAGAAAGAAAAAGAAAAGCAACATATGATACTCGATCTGTGTTGAAGACTTCTACAGTTTAACATGACACGTTGAAAGACAAAGCATCGATAGGGAAACAAACGGAATCGTGAAAGCGAATGCACATTACTCCCAGCTAAGCACGACAGAAAAGCTGAGTAAGGTTTGATAACCAGAAACCAGAAATAAATGCTGTTCACGTGCTTACACTTGCAGAGGACAATAGATCTAGGGACATATAGCTTATAAGATCACCACACACGACTCTAGTAGTAGTAGTAGTAGTAGTAGTAGTAGTAGTGTTGGTGGTGATAGGTGGTCTGTTGGGGTTGGAGGGATGTGGTGACGGGAGGTTTGATAGGTGGAGTGAGAGGTTATCTGTAAGCATAAAACTGCAGACTCAACCATATCGATGAAGCTGCTGCAGTTGGTGTTCAGATTGTGCTAGGATTTCAGACCGAGTCGATGTATGCGGCGAAGATAGGGACAAAGATGAAGCAATGAAGTTTTCAGTATAAACATCGCAACGCAGTGCTTCGAATGGTTTTGAGGTTGAAACGCAATAACTTCTATTTATAGAAGTGAAAAATCAGTTGGTGCTGATTAAATACAATGTATTGGTGTCCAGAAGATGGAATCGTTATAATGGCAGGGAAATCGAGAGGAAAACGTAACACCTTGGTCTAAAAGTAGTTGCAATTGTAGTTAGTGATTGAAGACTTACTAATCATTTAGATTAACGATTCGCCACACCGACAAATATTAACCTCACCCCATAATCAATATTAGTGAAATTCGTTGTCTCCCACCCCATACAGTTTGCGTCCTTGTAATAATTCTTTCTTCGCAATGATAATGGACAAATTTAAAATGATTAAAGTCATCAAAATACTGTACGCAACAGCTTTCTCACCCTCTCTTCACTCTATAAGTATCTCTCAGGGTGAGGCGCAACTCTTCCACGAGAAACACTAATGTATGTGATCTCTCTAGTATGGAGAACATTTGTCTGCTACGGGAACCTTGATCAAGTGAGGAGGCACAATTTCCTTCGTTATAACCAGCAACTATCCAGACGTGTAGAATGTTGTGTTCATGTTGAGATCTGCAGTTTCAACATGATATCTAGCATTTGTAAAGCTTCTGAATGTATTAGACTCACTGAGACAGCGATAGTATTATAATCGTTAGGACCGACCGCCATGCAAGGTTAGAATTCTCTCATTTGACAAGGAAGCTGAACTTCAGAAGTTAAGTTTGAGACTTACTTTGTGTGTATGAAGTGGTAGTAGTTGCAACAGAAGCAGTGGTAACATCTGTAATAGGACGTTTTATTGAACTGGAGAAAGCTAGAGCGTATGAATTACTTTTGTTTAGTATCTCAATATCAAGACAACACATGTATAGAAATGTACTTTAGTCAAATTCGGCTTTTTATTGAGCAGAATGATGTGACTGTGAAGGTGACATGAAACGAGTGATATGAAATGGTATGAAAACCATATGCTGCTCATAAGTACTTATATATTAATGCGTCTGGATTTAGCGGAACGTCTCGTGTGTGTGTGTGTGTGTGTGTGAGAGAGAGAGAGAGAGAGAGAGAGAGAGAGAGAGAGAGAGAGAGAGAGAGAGAGAGAGAGAGAGAGAGAGAAAGTGATTATTGTGTACAATATATCGGGAAGTGATTTCTAATAAAACTTGATAGCTTCAGGCCGACAGGGAAGAGAAAAGAAGAGACAGTGAGGCTGAGAGAAAAGTTACAGGACGGAAAATATCAGTAACTTCAACATTAAGCAATAAGACTAATTTGCATGTCGGCACAACGGTAAATGACTACAGATGAATGAGCTCTCACTATTCATAGTTGCCATTGCGCTTTCATTCCTCGTTTGGCGCCATCTCACGCCAGTAAAAGTATCTGTTACATCATGTGTGCCTGTCTTTTCACAGTCCGGTTTTAATGCAAAAAATCTAAGTCCAATGTAACCAATGGAAAACTAAATTAAACCTAGAAACGTAACTCAGTTGCCACATATTCCAATGATATTGTTTTCTTTTAACTTTTTGCTTAATAGGACGTAAAGATGACAATGTGACTTGGTCTTTCCAGTGGTAAATAACCTGTAGACAACTAGACTTGTACGGAGGTTATTATATTAAGGAAGATTACAATACATATTTCCACAATATATAAAGTACTTATACGAAATATATCACTTTTTATGAACAGGTGTTCGAGCTAAATTTGACGATTTCGGACTCGCTTTTTCAAGAGCAGCTTGCTGGATAAGTAAACAGTTAAAGCCCTGAAGAGCATAATAGGTGAAGACATAGTTGAGAAAAAGTGAGCTGCAAGCCATCTGAACATTGGAAAAGAGCAAGCTGTGTCATGAGAATTCGCGCCGGGTGTCTAAATACCGACTTCATGACGGCTGCTCAATGCTCTCTGAACACTGTAAAGGTTGTAAGACGTGTCATGAACAGCTGCAATGAAGATGATAAAGCCGTAACTAGTAGCAACGGACAGATCATGTGTCCTGCATGCGACCGAACGCCAGTATTCATCTACACACAATTGAATAGTGTATTAGGCTCATATCAGACGGCTACATGAAGCTGTTGGAGACTGTGGTCAGACCCCGGCTCGAGGGGGTTGCTGTTGGAAGGCTATAAATAAACTCCATGCCTTACTTCCAGAAAGAGTCAGAAATGGTTGACGGAGAATTTCTTCGAATTCACCAACCCCAATTTCTGGCCTCCTAATTCTCCTGAATGTGGGAAACGCGGTTGAGAAGGACACCAACCGCTCTACTACGGCTAAGCTGGTGGCGGAAGGAGGTGTTCGAAGATCTGCTCGGGGACGCAGTCAGAAACGCACAAGCACCAGGTTCCGGAGCCAAATTGAGACCATGGTGGAAGCTGAAGGCAGCTACTTTGAGAAAATTGTTATCTGCCAGACACATTCTAGTGGATGAGGTCTGAAATTTTAAAAAGAATTATTTTTGGATGGGATGTTTTCTTTTCTTTACCTTTTACGTAAACTATGCAATTCAGAGGGAAGAGCCAGCGGATCGATTGCCGGAACCGACAAACACCACATCAAATACATTGTATTACCTTTGTATTTATATTTCTATCTTGCCAAAAACTGCGAATGGTAACTATAAATGTACAGAGTGCATCAACGGTGCTAATGTTCACGCACGCACGCACGCACACACACACACACACACACACACAACTCTGCTGAGCAGTAACCACTCAGTACAGTTTGATATACTGAATGGTTACTACTAGCGCGAAGCCGAGAATTTGAGTTTACGGAACACAGAAACAATATTTATATATCATTTGATGGAGCACAAGACTTTATAATGCAGGGAAACGCTTACATAACCAAATAGATGCGAACCTGGAGAACTACGTTCGGTGGAAACAATTGTAGTGATTACATACAAATGTTCCTCTGTACTCCCTCTTGATGACTCCAACTTATTCAATTATATGTGTGTGTGTGTTTACGTGAGTGAACATCAGCACCGTTGATAGACACACTGACATTCAGATATTATACATATATAAATTTGTGTGTGTGTATATATATATATATATATATATATATACGCACACACACACACACACACACAGATACACACACATCACATGCGCATAACTATGTGATCGCGCATAGATACACAAGGGTACATACCTGCTCGCTGAAACGGAATGCTCATACATACATTCATATTACATAAATACATGGATGATTTCTCCCTCTCTCAGTATATATGTATATATATATATATATATATATATATATAGGTACGTGTAACTGTATATATATATGTCTGTATGAGTTTGTGTGTATGTTTCCATGCACACACTTGTTTACGGTCTTCACAGACATGCTGCTTATTGATGTCTCGATATCCAACCCGCCGCAGATAAACAAATGTGTAGGTAAATACTTGGAGAGATAATAAGCTTGTTAGTTGAGTGCAGAATAGTTTCTGTATCACCAGTGATTCACTATAAATCACCTTTCTTTTACCTCCTCCTCTTCCTCCTCCTCCTCCTCCTCCTCCTCCTCCTCCTCCTCCTCCTCCTCCTCCTCCTCCTCCTCCTCCACCTCCTACTGTATTTACTAACGCTGTTTCATCCTCCCCGCCTCCCCGCCGCCCCACCCCCGTGCTTACAACACTGTTGTCTCATTCCTTTTTTGTCACAATGTAATAAAATGTGTAGCGAGCCTCCTTCACTTTCTCAAAATAACTTCTTTCACATTGAGCCATTGTAATTCTTGTTGAACACAACGTTGCATGTTGTCATTTGATCTTTCTGTGCTAGATTTGCCGTTCGTTTCGTTTCTGTATTATGATTACGTACAAAGATGAGGAATGCCGTCTAAATTAAGGCAACTTAGAAGAAGCAAGTAGTGTTCCTAGTAGGTGAATAGAACAGTTTCTAATTAGATGGAATTGTGAGTGAAGTGGCAGGCGAACAGGAAAGAAAAAATGGTATTGTATATAAAAGAAGGGAAGAGAGGGGAAAGGAAGACAGAAAGAAGTAGAGAGAAAAGACAGGACGAAGTGCAGCAAACGTTTGTAAATATCTGCTGCTGGTATCTTTGTGTGTAAGCAGGCCAGGAGATAAGTTTTAATGTGGTTGTGTATTTAGTCTCGAGTTGGGACTAATTGAGCAGATCTGTAATAAAAGGAACTCAACTGACAAGCGATTCATTTTCAGTGTTTAGGTGTACTCTGTCTCACAATACATCATTCAATATCGTTGTTTACAATGTGGAAATGATATTTATATGTCCAGCGACTAAATAGAGAGACATTATATCTGAAAAACAATAGAATGAAAAGTAACAGTCATAATGTTAGGTCACAGCTGCGACTACCTGAGTGCTTTTCTTGTGTCTTCATACGCGAAAGCTTCTCTGATAAATAGGCGATCTTGAAAACAATCCGCGAGGGTCATGGCATATTGTCACTTTCCACTGGAAGAAAATCATTAACTATAAATGAAACGAAAACATCATCGCATCTTATGAACAGCAACGGGCCAGAACTCTCAAAGGCGATACAAATTCCCAACCACACTCTCACTAAGGAATTCTTTGAGTAGACGTTTATCCTCATCATAGCTAATGCTTCCTCTTCTTCAGTGTCGATGAATAGTTGAACTCCCTACAACTAGTAACACTGTAGAAAGCACATGATATTGGCAACGGAATACTCTTCGCACGCAGACGTCCTACAACCCATCCAAAGAAAGATCACTCGGTTGCCTAGCACCAGGTCACTCACCCTTACACTCCAAACTCTAGCAGTACACTCTGCTATCGCTAACTTTTTCTATTTCAACAACATTGCTTGCCTCTCCTCCACACAATCTCCTGGACCCGTGCCATTTGCTCTAAGGTACACCCAACCCATTCGTTTCTCCTCAATTACCACAATAAATTTATGCTCCAGTTGGGTTTGCACTAATAAGTAGAGTAGGATTCCCTGCATTGGTGTACATTGAGATTTGGGTGCTACTTCGAGAAGGTTAGATGAGTGCGTACGGCCTTACTTGTTACCAAGAGAGCATTAGTAAAAAATGTTATATATATATACACACACACACATATATACATACACACACATATTCGTGTGTGCGCGTGCGTTTGTATATATATATATACATGAATGTATTTGTATGTGCGTTTGTGTGTACGCAATGTATGGGTGAATGGTTAAGAAGTTTTTATCCGCGTAGTTCGGGTTCAACCTCGCTACGTGGAATCTTATGGACCCATAGCTTGTAAACGTAAGGAGATAGTTGGATTGATTGTACTTATATTGCAAAAGTCAGAACCTTGTAAAACACCCTTGGAACACTCTCGGAGAACCAAATTGTTATCGTCGAACAACGTAAATCCAGCATTCATAGGCACACACACACACTCGCACGCACACCAGTATGCACACGCGCACACATCTCACATACACGCATGCACACATACACACACACACACACGTACACACAGGCGCATGCATACACACATATAGTGTTGAATGGAACTTTGAGTTTCGGCTTATTTAACAAGCAAAGACAGTTTCGCTTTTGGCGTTTCGATTGGGAAACAGCTGGAATATCTCGTTAAGAAAATTTAATAATTTACATTTGTTGCGAAAATGTGAATAAAAGAAATATTTATTTTGTTTATAGTAGAAATCACATGAAATACTCAAACGACTAGAAGTCAAATTGAAAGGTGGGTGACAACAGACAGGTAGGTAAAGAAGCAATACAAAACCAGGAAGGGAGATGAAAGTAAGACATTAAAATAATGAGAATAATTAAATTAGTAAATAACAAATAAAATAAAGTAGATAATAAAGAAAGAAAGCTATAATTGGATTGGAAAATAATTAACGTTAAATGAAAGTAGCGAAGTGTTTAAAATGAAATTGGGAGGTAATTAAATGGAGAAATTAAACTGAAACTTTTTATCCTTAAAATGTTTTGTGAGCTGAATTGCATATCGGCTATAAAACACCTAATAGGAGACGGTTTATCAAAGCATTACTTCGCTTTGATTAGCTAAACTCACTGTGCTTATCAATGGTGTTTGGTGTATGATCGTTGGCGATCAGATTTCTCATAAAAAGATCATTTAGAACAATAGAACAGAAGATCATATGTATGCTGTGGGGGAATTTGTACTTAGCTGTCTCCACTTATGGTCACTATACAATGACGGGACTTGAGACGATATACATACAGCAACAAAAAGAAAATACCTCATTGCAATAGATGTGTTGTTAGGAGAGGTTGAAAATATTGGCACTGAAGCCCTTGGAATGAAGTTGCAAAATAAATGCAGTGCAGCACGAGCGCGCGAAAATGATGTAGTATCTAGTAATAATGTTTGGGATTGGAAGCTGGAGTAATCCTCAAATTTAATGTCACAAGTAAAGTGCAAATGTTCTTGTATTATAGCAATATTGAAACAACTTGAGGCTTCCAACCGTTCCATACTATGTCCAAATGCTTAAAAACTGCAGATGGGAAAAGAATGTAGGGGGTCTTAAGAAATGCTTGAACATATTTTCATCTGAGATTCCAGACGAGCTAAGGGCACGGAAAGAAGCGCAAGGGATTCCTTTACCAATGGGGGGGCAATGAAAAAGAAATGAAAGAAACATTAATAGTAGTACCACGATCAAAGTGGACGGGCAAATACAAGCATGTGTGTGTATGTGTGTGGAGGGAGTGACTGCCTGTGTATGCGTGTGTATGTATATGTTGGATTGGTCAAAAATACCGTTCGGTTTTAGTCGGCACAAAACTTAAAGCGCTCTAATAAGTAGCTAATTTCAGTCTGTCCCTTGCGCTTGCACACTCGTTATATACTAGGCACTTGAACGTAGTTCGACGCGAACTTGCGACGAGATAAGTTACATTTTGTGTGCTTGGGATCATCCAGAGAAAGAACAAAAACAGGCATGATCGACATGCCATGCGTTTATGTTTTCAAAAAGGCACGAAAGAGGTGGAAACCTGTTGGAAGATATGTACTGTGTACAGAAAGGATACTGTTACAGAACATGTGTTCCAGATGTGGTTTTCAAGATTTCGATCGAGAATTTCATCGTTTCACAACGGATCTTGCTCTGGGCGGCAGCCGAGATTAACAGCGACAAAATGAAGGATTTGACACCAACCCACGTTATGCATCCAGGATGATCGCAGATATTCTCCAAATATCCAAGCCAAGTGTTGAAAAACCATCAACTTGGTTACGTTAGGAGGCTTGATACTCGGGTTCCACATCAACTGAATGAGGCTAACTTCGATTTGAGGATTTCTATCTGCGACTTGCTGGAGAAGCACGAATAAAACGCAGTGATCCACTAAAGGCGCCCACGACTCGTTAATTGTGAAGGCATTTCCCTTTATCACGACAATACCAGGCCGCACAATTCTTTACAGACGTGGCAGACGTTACTGAGGTTTGACTGGGAAAATATGTTGCACACCCCATATTCGCCAGACTTTCGTTTTCATATTTCGATTTGTTTTGATTATTTCAAACTTCATTGAATGGACAGACCTTCAACTTTGAAGAGGGTTTAAAAATTCCTCTAGAAAATATTTCCGCTGAGAGCCACAGGAAATTCTTCGAGCAGGAAATAAAGCATCTGCCTACAAGATAGCAAAAATACTGGAACGAAACGGTAATTATATGATTGGGCGAATAAATCGCTTTTTGTTTAAAATACGGAACGGACTTCCCGACCAACCAAGTCTGTATATATAACGCATACAGAGAGTCTGAGCGATTACTTTAAGATACATGGAGTATTGCATAAATATGCCTGTTCAAGTATCATAATAGCACGAAACTATTAGTAGCTCTTCCGGTTGTGTATTTAATTTGAAATATATATATAAGTAGACCTGCCAACTTTTTATCCCACATTGAGGGAGTCTCTGGTGACCTATAACGGAGACTTGATCAACTGTTATGATCCAGAGACCAAGAAACAGAATGCCAAATGAAAGCTTCCTGGCTTCCTCAAATCTATGAAAGCAAGGCGTAGCAAGTTCACCAAAAATCTTATGATGATTTCCTTTCTTGATAGCAAAGGTATCATCTAGATTCACTGAATTCCTTCTGGACAGACGATGAAAGGAGAGCAGAGGCTTTTTTTAATTTTGGAAGCTGAAAACTTCACATTTTAGTTCAAGTTTCTTGTTTTCGAATGATTGTATTTAGGAGCTACACACACACACACACACACACACACATACACACACACACACACACACACACACACACACACACACACACACACACACACACTCACACACACAGAGTTAACTTAGCTAAGCGTATCTGTATACAATGTCGAAAACTATATACACCCTCGAAGCATTTTTGTTGAGCCAAATTGTTTCGTAACACTCACGCTCCTTATAACAATGAAATGTTTTACATGAAACTGTGATCAGTAAATGTTCGTCGCAAGGTTTCAGTGGTTGAGTATTCCATAGACATGTATACCCTTGACGTGATCCTCAACAGAATCAGCGTCATCTTGCCGCATTGAGTAACATAACTGTACCTTTCAATTATTGGCAAACCTAACTGACGGGCATCCGTACAGTTTCTATCTATACAGTTTCTATCTATACAGTTTTCTTCATAAGCCCTGAAATTACGAAACGAATTTATTAACCATTCGGCCATCTTCAATTCACAGTTTAATGAACAACAAGTACAACATACGTCTGCAAACGTGAACTACTTATGAGCTCGATTACTTGATACATGTCTTAATACCCTGCAGATGTAAGTGCTTAAACACAAACACAGTCTTACAAATGCACTTATATAAGTAATACTATAGCGAGATATCTAATTTTTACATCTCATTGCTTACTCTCACTCAGTGTGTTGCCATAGCTATACTGAATGGTTTTATATAAGCCTGCAGATAAGAATTTCATATCGGCGATTGCACACTTAATACGAAAATTGCTATCAAGACAGATAACTGCAGTTTGATTAGACAACACCACTTTGCTTATCGATGGTATTTAGTGAATTATTGCTGGCGCCCAGCTTTCTGACAAAGAAACAGATCGTTTTACTGCATTTCAACGGGCAATTAATTATTTAATTACCACTACTAATGGGGTTTTATAGTTTTAAAATAACAGCAAGGGACTGGTTATATATTAATGTTTTCACCTCAATACGCTTAAGGCGTAAAAAGACTATTATAGTTTTGTATTTCGTTACGACTCGAAGATATACACACATTAGAAAGTAAATAAACGCAGTTGAATATTCAGACGAAGAAGTTTATTAAACTAACATAAAATGAAAATTAAAAAGAAGAAAAAAAAAAGATAAAAATGAAGAAAGGAAATCAGTAATAAAAACTGTAAAATTATCACATAATGCTATGAAAATACATTGCGTGATAATTTGGTGATAAATTGAAGATAGGATTAAACGCTTTCTGAAAGTATTTCAATAAAATCTCAAAAGTATTTCTCTTCTATACGAAGCATGAAAATATCACTACCATAAATCTTTTGACATAAGATTAATGTTTTTATTAAACAAATCTTAAGATTCTAAACTTTGCTTAAAAAAATATTGATAACCATCGAATTTTCGGATAAAAATCTTCAGTCGTTTCAAGGCAATTTTTACTCTAGCTCGACAGTAAGCAGATTTTCTTACAAGAAAGAAAGAGAAAACCTACTTTCCAAGATTTGGTAATTTTAGTGTAATATATTAAGGCTATGAGAAAGATTTTAATGATGATAGTGAAAGCATTAGATATTCTTTGAAAGAGCATAGATTTCCAATGTTTTGTGTGAAAATGAATATGGGATAAGAAAGAAATGCTTTGTTGTTTGAGCTAATAACTACAGGTCGTACAACAGCGCCGTACGCAGCACTACTTAACCAGCTTGGTTGCATGTATTGTGGAAAAAGATAGCAGTTTGTTCCTTTCTAACTCTGTGTTTAATTAAGAGAGAGACTGACAGAAAATGTGTTATCCATCTGATACCCCAAAATAAATACAGTCAAAGGAACTCAGCACGCGTTGTATACTTGCTGGCAAAGATGTTAGCATATCGGACAAGATACGTTGTGGTGTTTGTTCCGAGTTCACGTTTGAGTTCAAATACCACCGTGGTTGACTTTGCCTTTCATCCTTTCGGGGTCAATAACTAAGTACCCGTTACGCACTGGGAGTCGATCTAATCGACTTGCTCTATCCAATGAAAATGCTGGCCTTGTGCCAACATTTGAAACCAGAATACTTTCTGTAAAACGTGTGTGAATAACAGTATTTCTATAAAGGTGTTTGGCTTTAATATAGCAGTGAAATTTCCGTTCAAAACACTCCGTACTCTCTTTAACATAAAGACTACATAAGAGAGCACTTGACTCCCCAACAAATTTCCTGCTGTCTTACATGTATATGTATAAATATATATACACATCTATACATACATAATACATACATATATGTATATATTTGTATATTTGTGTGTATATGTATGTATGTATCTATGTATAGATGTGGATATATTTATACATATATACTTATACATATAAGTACACACACACACATACGTACATACATATATATCGCAATATCTCGGATGCAGCTGTGCATCGTTAACCCGCTAGACGAGATGTCCTCTTGGGGTTAAAAAATCGCAGTAGAGTCCGTTCGAACGGACAGCCATGCTGAAGTGGCTATGAACATTACTTGTTAGTACAACTACTGCGTTGATCTCTTAGAGAGATTTTAGAAGTAGCAGTTTTGCGTATACATACATGTCTACATACATAAATATATACATACCTACGTACACACACACACACACACACACACACACACACACACACACACACACACACACATACACACACACACACACACACACACACACACACACACATAGTAATGTTTGTTTTTATGTTCAGTTAAAAACAAATTTTCATTAATCTGATGGGTTGTCCCTAACTTTTCTAGAGTACAGTATTATATATGTATATATGTGTATATATATATATATATATATATATATATATATATATATATATATATATATATATATATAGTTGAAATTTACAGAAAAACAAAAGACGAAGACAGGTGTATAAACAAGCAGGTATATTAGTTTGACGCTCGAGAAGGTGAGAAAGTCTTTTACGTTTCGGGCCTACGCTCTTCAACAGAAAGGAACACGTGTAAATAAACAGAGAAAAAATAAAAAAACTTGTGGATTTACCGGTCTATCATGTATGTATGTATGTATGTATGTATGTATTTATATATACACATGTATGTATGTATATATATATATATATATATATATATATATATATATATATATATAATGCATATATATATATATATAATGTAAATATAGGCGCAGGAGTGGCTGTGTGGTAAGTAGCTTGCTTACCAACCACATGGTTGTGAGTTCAGTCCCACTGCGTGGCACCTTGGGCAAGTTCTTCTACTATAGCCTCGGGCCGGCCAAAGCCTTGTGAGTGAATCTGGTAGACGGAAACTGAAAGAAACCCGTCGTATATACATATATATGTATGTATATGTTTGTGTGTCTGTGTTTGTCGCTTGACAACCGATGCTGGTGTGTTTACTTCCTCGTCACTTAGCAGTTCGGCAAGAGAGACCGATAGAATAAGTACTAGGCTTACAAAGAATAAATCCTGGGGTCGATTTGCTCGAGAAAAGGCGGTGTTCCAGCATGGCCGCAGTCAAATGACTGAAACAAATGAAAGAATAAAAGAATATATAACACACACACACATACACACACACACACACACACACATTATACACTGGGCGCTCGGGCTGAATCTGTCGAAGGTCTTTTTATATTTCAACGGCGTTGGAGAACAAGAAATGTTGTAATTGAGAAAATGTTAACTGACATGAAGCGTTACCTGTATGATGACGACTGGCGCCAACCACCTAAGCGTGAACGTCATGGTTGCTGCTCAAATCACTGTAAACACTGCAAAAGCTTTAAGCTGTAACATGTTCAGCTGCAACGGAGACTACGAAGCCGTGGTCGGCAAGGATGGACTCAGCGTGTGCGTCTGTGCGCTATAATCCATCCAACTGCAGAACAACGCAATGGAGGATCTGAGCGTAGGAGTCCAATTCATGGTTCACATATGGGTGCGAGATTTGCTCCATGAAGCTAGCTCGCACAAGAGGCGCAATAACCCCTGAAAGATTCAGAAGCGATCGTCGGAACATTTCTACGACTTCACCAGCCCCAGTTTCTGTCCTCTTAATTCCTCCGATTCTAATCTCATGGATAACTATTTAGGGCGCAGCTGAGAACGACACCAAGCGCTCTGCCTTGTAACACTAAGTCCGAACTGGTCGCTAAGATTAAGGGAGTGTTCAAATATCTTCCCAGGACCATATTGAGGAACGCATCAGATTCCGAAGCCGTCTTGAGGCCATGGTGGAAGATGACGGTGATTGCTTAGAGTAAACGGTTATCTGCCAGCCACAATCGATATTTTGTGATGTTTTAAAAATACTTTTACTTTGGATTGTTTGCTGTGTTCTCTTTTCTTTTATGCAAACGGTCGAATTCCTGAAAACCCTTCAAACACTGCGCGCGCGCGTAATTGTGTGAGTATATATACATACATACTACTTTCCATCGAGCAAATCACCAAATCACTTCAACTCTGACGGCGAGAGTGTAAAAATTCTCTTATATGTATGCATGCATGCATGTATGTATGTATGTATGTATGTGTTTGTGTGTGCGTGCTTGCATATATGTATGTATCTATCTAAATCTGTTAATCTGTATATGTGTATATGTAAATATAAATATATATTTATGCGTACGTATCTCTCTGTCTGTCTGTCTGTCTGTCTGTCTGTCTCTCTCTCTCTCCTTCTCTCTGTTACTGTATAGGCATATTTATACGCACACACACATACATACAACGTGTATCAACACAGTTTTCATCCACCGTACTGTTCTAGTCAACTTCAGGTTAATTTATTATCCTCATATAAAATTCCATTTGGATTAGAACTCAGAAATAGTGTCACAAATTCATAGCTTCTATTATTTTACTTGGATAAGTCGCAATTTTTATTAAATATATTTAATCAAAATGGAATAACTTCAATTGTTGTAACAGATAGTTTGTATCTTCCTTACCTAAGAATTCCATTGTAGAAACTCCACGAATGACAATACTTTTATTACTAACTTCACTAATCACAGAACTTTCAAGTTTTATTATTCGAAATTTGTTTAATAATTGGCATGAAAGATGATAATGGAGTTCAAACTCGCCAATTTCGGGTTTTTTATCGCCACAGACTCATTGAAATAAACACAAAGACAATACCTCAGTCATTCTATCCTCTGCGTATCGCTCAACTAAAAACACGTGGTCTTATACTATCTTAAGAAATTAATAATTAACAAATATTCTAACAAATTCTTTAGACGCACGACCCACGTCAGTTCCAGAAGCAGCGGAATAGGAATGTTATAGCACTTCAAACACAACGGTATATATATTATATGATTTCCGGTTACTTTCTTTTGTTAAACCAGAACTTTCAACGGAGATTGATATGCGCTTTGATGTTCATACCGTTTCAAGGGCATTGGTGACGTACATTAAGTGAAATAGTTACAACCGAATCTACTTCTGAATGGCTGCCAACAAATTACAGCTTATATTCTCAGCGAGAAAAACTATTTGAGTTTTTGTATCTCAAAGATTAACCCACTGGAAAAAGCATTACGTTATTTTTGCTGTAGCTGTTATATAAAGCAGACATTGCCCTTGGTTAGATGAATTCAAAGTTAACGAGAAGGACTAGGTCAATGTTTATGTTGATTCTTTTAAAAATATAACACTCATTAGATAAACAACAAATAATTATTACTTTTAACTTTCTGAAGACGATAAAAATGAGACAGAAAAAAAAAACGTGGAGTAACTGTTAAAGCCAATGACAATTGTTGATACATATTTTTTCTATTTCATCGCGAAGGTTAAAACATTATACTCCAGGTTGTGAACGTTTCATTACATATAACTTCTCTATCTGCCTCACTCTACCCTGTGTACTGATGCGCGCGCACATGCACAAACACACACATATACATGCATGTATACGATGATGCACAGATTCATACATGTATAGATGTATATTTAGATACGCTATAAATTCCTAGAAAGCAAAAAATTCATACCTTGCTATTGAAGTCAACCAGCCTCCAAATCACTTTGCAAGCGCTTGTATCCGGGTTGGATGTGAATCCATGACACGTGTGTTGGACGCTACCCGTTATGGGACTAATGTCTTGTTAGTGGATTATGATAGATGTAAACTTTGTCGATATACGTTGTGCGAGTTTTGGTGTATACGTGTATAAATTATAAATATGCTTATACATACATATATATACACACATATAAAGATCCATCCATACATACTTGCACATATATATATATATATATATTACGTTATATATATTACGTTATATATATATATATATATATATATATATATATATATATATATATATATATATATATACTAGCAGTATAGCCCAGCTGTGCCCGGGATTACGTTAGGATTATTAAGCTAATCGAGCTTTTTATTTGAAACCCAACTAAGGGATCTTTTTTAAAACGGGGGCCACATTTTTCATTAACGAAACACTTTGAAACTTGGAGCACTGGTAGAATGTGTCATATAAAACATCTTTTTCTCTTAGTCTTCTTAAAAAAAAAAGAAATCCATAAGTTATTCCATGTTAAAGTTGTCGTATTTCTGTAATTTCAACCAATCACTGACGTCCATTCAGCCGATATACATTAAGTACCGACTACATAAACAAACGATTCTGAAACAATTAACCCTAACCTTAACCCTAACCCTAGCCCTAGGGTTAGGGTTAGGGTTAAAGCAAATTTAAAATGAAAAAAGCAAATAAAACGAAGGTATGGAGATTAAATACGCTTTACATCGCTTAATCAGCCAAAGGAGTAAATGTAAACAACTGAATACTTCTCAGTGATTGGTTGAAATTATCGAAATAAGACAATTTTTTACATGAAATAAATTCGAATACAAAAATATTTTTCTGTTCTATAACACAAAATAGATAAGTATACGAAGTTTGAAAGTCTTTCTGTACCAAAAACACTACGTAAAACATTAATGAAAAATGTGGCCCCCGTTTTAAAATAGATCTCAACTAAGTAACATCGACGTCAAATTTGAGCGAAATCCGTTGAAATTGGTAAATCGGTTTATCGATTTTTTAAATCCTGATTAAATGGGAAACTCCATAAGGAATCAGTTTATTAATTTTTCACCTCAAATAGGACTTAACCGAACACAACATTGCTGATTCAAAAGACATCTATATTTATAGTTTAAAGCTGGTTTTCACACCCAACCCAGTTCTGCAGAATCAGTGTCGCGACGGGAGAGCATGGGTTGGGAGTTTGATCGGCAGAGGTAATCATGTTGCATATGCCAGCCCTTTTGAAAACACCACCCCCATCATATAAACCCCCTTTGCCCATCGGTTGGGAACCCTTTCAGCAAGGAAAATAGAACGCCCAAAAGGGCTCCGAATCCGGTGTGTCAGAAGCGGTTATGTTCATATCATAACTAAGTCTTGAGTGTATATATATATATATATATATATATATATATATATATATATATATATATATATATATATATATATATATATATATATATATATATATATATATATGGGCAACACACACACACACACACACACACACACGTACACCTATTACATACATGTTTTATGTACGCATACAAGTTCGTGTGCGTGTGTGTGTCACTGAAGCCATTCACACATACGTACATAACAACTCCTCTCTCGCTTTTTGTCTGTCAATCACTCACTAAAAAATGGAAATTAAAAAAATCTGTTATCTATCGCTCTCTCTCTCTCTCTCTCTCTCTCTCTCTCTTCACACACACTAACAAAACAACTTCTCATACACACTATACTTTCTGTGTTGCATACCCCATGTGTGTGTGTGTGCATGTTTGGAGTGTGCAACAGAGAAAGTGTAGTGTGTATGAGAAGTTGTTTTGTTAGTGTGTGTGAAAAGAGAGCGAGAGCGATAACAGGTTTTTTTATTTCGTTTTTTTTCAGTGAGTGATTGGCAGACAAAGAGGGAGAGAGAGAGGGGGGTTGTTTATGTACACATTTATGTGTAAATGGCTTCAGGCAGACAGACAGACAGACAGACACACACACACACACACCGAACATGTATGCGTACAAAAGACATGTATGCAATAGGTGTATGTACGTACGTGTGTGTGTGTGTTACCCGTATATCAAGAAAACACTTTTTTCCTCGATAGAAAAAAAAAAAGTCGCTAGAAGGGGACTTAACTCATATTTGCAAACAATGGTGCATTTCTCCGACTTGAAAATTGTTAGAAGTTATGGTTTCAAATTATTTTTACCGCTATTCGCTGGTGCCTCTGGGGAAAATAAGTTGGCGAAAATACAGCTAGGGTCATGACGAACGTCCTCCTAAAATTGGAGCGACATGCATGCTAATTTGTGGACGTGCATACATTACATTCACATTCTGCCTTTGATATATATATATATATATATATACAGATCTGTGTGTGTGTGTGTGTGTGTGTGTGTGTGTGTGTGTGTGTGTGTGTGTGTGTGTGTGTGTGTGTGTGTGTGTGTGTGTAGATATAAACTTGGTTACAGGCATTAGTAAACGACTAATTGGTTGAGTGCCTTTCTTTCGTTTGCCTACTCACGCGTATATATATAATATATATATATCTTTATACATTTATATATATATATATATATATATATATATATATATATATATATATATATATATATATATATATATATATATATATATATATGTACAAAAGTAGAGTAGAGAAGGATGATGGTGTAGACATCTCTAGACCGGAAAGTTCTCAGAATCCAGGAGCACATCTTGCGGGCCAAGTCAACCTTACTGCTTACGTGAGAACTCCAGCTTAGATTGTTATCAACAATTATTCTAAGATCTCTGGTGTTGTTGGATGACACTAGGGAGTCGCCCGAGAGAAGAGCATACGGTAATTTCAGAGTTTCCTCTTTCCCAAAGTGGATCAAATCAAACTTATCTTCATTTAAAGGGATATTGTTTTGGGTGTCTAAGTTTTGCGAAATTCTGTGATAATTCGATACGTATAGTCTTGTATATGTGGCCGTTAGTTTTAAAAGGAGAGTTTTCAACAGAGATACATGAGTGTGAAGTGAAAAGTCTGCGCGTAAATTCTGAGTGCTCTATGAATTTAATAAAATCGCAGGATGCGTGTGTACGTGCGAATATAATCTATAGAATCACAGGAGAAATTTATACTGTACTCACGAGAAATCATTTCCGTTGCCACAAGTTATTGCAGGCAGTATTGGATCAAAATTAATCTTCTGTTGATTTCTTATCGCAGCTTTCGATGCATATATATATATATATATATATATATATATATATATATATATATATATATATATATATATATATATATATATATGTATATATATCAGAATAAGAGAATCAGCGTGGCACAAACATACATACATATAAGAATCGGTGTGAAATGGAAGGTATGTTAACACTCACTTGTCACTTTCTGTCAGAAATGCGGCGAGTCGGTGATTTGCTATTGAGATCAACTATTTATTCTCTTTTAAAATAGATAAATAAATAAACGGGTAATAAATAGATAAATAACAGTTTAAAATGTTGGTACAAGTCCAGCAATTTGGAAGAAGAGGTCAACTCTGTTATATCGACCGCAGTGTTCAACTGGTACTAATTTTATATTGGAATACGATGATTACTTAATGTATTTTATATACACACTTTATGCACAATTTTATACGTTATGCACAATTTTATATACTTAATACACAGCACTCATAAAATAAATATTCATACTTATTTTCCCATATTTCCCCATAAACAAAAAAATTATATCCCATACATATGATACAACCTTTAGTTAAATTGCATATATCTGCCACGTAAATAAGCGTGAACGTTTCACGGAATTGCATCTATGCGCATGCGTTAAGTGATGGGTGCTATAAAAAATTTAGTTTAATTAAAAAATAATACACTTTTAACTATCTATTCACCTTAGCTTAGCTGCATATATACATATACACACACATACATACATACATATACATATGTATATGTATATATATATATATATATATATATATATATATATATATATATATATATATATACACATATGTATATATATATATAAATAGAGAGAGGGGGAGAAAGAGAGAGAGAGAAGTAGATAGATACATAGATTGATACATAGACAAATAAAAAAAATGTCAAATATCTGTAATGCTTTATTGATAAATTGTTTTTCCTTTTCTTTTTAGGTGAGTAAAATTCTGTTATATATTCCAAACAAGAAATAATGCTTATGTTATTAAATACAAGGTACGTGCAATTTTTTTCTGAATATGAGTTTATATGATTACTGTTTAGAGTTTTCTAATATGAAATATTAGAATCACTCACTTAATTCATTGACACATTATTTAGTGAATATAATTTATGAAAATGTTTGATCAATGTTTCCTGTGTTATATTTAATAGAGCTATGTGAATAAAATAACCATGAAATGTATAATAAAATGAATGCAACACTAGCTGCTTATTTAAAAAAGAAAGCAGAATAATTGACGCTCGACCGATTGACATTTCTAACTGATAGTAAGAATGCCTTGCTGGCGCCAATACACACCTACACCTACACCCACACATAGAAATATTCATGACGTCATAAGAGTTTATATACTTTCAAGAGTTTATTGCTTTACATGTACTTCAAGATTTCATTCCAAAAAGATGTGTGTGTGTGTGTGTGTGTGTGTGTGTGTGTGTGTGTGTGTGCCTGCCTTTTAAATTTGTTTATCGCAAAGTTTTGAATTAGCAAATAAAGCTCCTATTCCATTATGCCAGCCATCGTCTAATGATGCTGACTCGTGAGCCAGTTTTTCCGAGATAGCATCGAGTTATACCGATATGATGTAAGATAATAATAACTTTTAATATTTACGAATTCAAAACATTGTGTTCGAAAATGTCGAAACAACCGCAAAGAAAATTTGTCAAAATCCTACAACAAAGAAACTTTATATCCAGTTTATGACTTAATTTTCCAATTTCACTGCAAGGGGACCGATTCAATAACTAGAACAAAAAGTTAGTCAACTTTCTCAGTTTGGTAAATGGTGTAACGAAAACTCATTATTTTTCTGAAATGCTCTCTACAAAATTCAAACAGGAAGATGATTGATACGTAGACTAAATATCCAAAGAACGTTAATCTGGTGCCCCACCTCGGCGCCAACTCACACACCAATTAGGAGACCTTAATGACTTAAATATGAAATTGGCGCGCGACTTGGCGCAGATGTAGGGCCCCACTACCCAGTCTAGTGCACCGACTGCAAATTCCGCAGAAGTTCAAATGTTTACATAATTATTTCGTATCGATAAAGGAAATAAGCAAGATTTGATGGGTACAGCACCATACACATTATAGAATATAATTCCATGAAAAATGTTGTCCCTCCAAAACAATCGATTTTCGTGAATATGTTGATGCCTTGTTCTATGCAAATAAAACTGTTATAAAACTTTAATTTGATTTTCGTAGGGTCTTTCCTGAAAAAGTTGTCTCAATAAAATCTTGATGCACCAGAATTAATCTGAAAAATGACCTTTTAGTTGTGATGGATTTCTGGTTGTAGAATCTTAAATACGCAACTACAAGCAAAATTAATGACGATATAAAACTGTAATGCAGGATGCATTAAATTTGAAAGCTGCTATTTGATTCGCCATGCTCTGGGTTTTTCTGCTGGTATTTAAATATCTTTAGAGTTTAATAACAATTATAATAACAAATCTTATTTTGAGGGGAAATGAAATATGAGTGTGAAAAAATAATATTTCGTTGGTGACAAAGAAGCGCATTGACAACCTTTTACAACTTTCATATTCTATTGTCATTTCATATGAACGAGGCTTTTTATAGTTCTGTTGGTTTGGGAAACATATCTATTCACATTTAAATTCTGCGTATTTTCTTTTAGATTTTAAATATCTGCAGAGGACATATGCGTCTACTATTTATTTGGATTAATCATATTTGATACAAGGGGTCCTACTCTTTTTCTCTTTCATATGCGCCACTTTCCCCTCGGTTTATCAGTTTCATTCATATTGCTTAGTTTGGTAAATTATCACCTCCTTTCTTTCTGTTTTACATTTTTTATCGTATTTACCCCCGTCAACTGATTAAAATATGTTTCGCTGAGATTTACAGAAGGCAGAGTATATCAGCTGCTCTTAAAAATGGGTTGCATATGCCAGATCCACTCCAGTCTGCATTGTCGGAATTGCCCAAAGGTTTCGAACAACTCACTCTGTCTGAATTGTCTCTTTTGCCTTTTATTTGCAGATATCAGATTACCCCAAACAGCTTTTTGTGTATTAATTGCTTCAATAATCGCAGAGGGTTTGAATTTTTCAACTCTTTGTATTTCACATCTGAACACTTCCTGCAGTTTTTTTTTATGGAGAAAGCTCACCTGCAACATGGATAGATTTTATGCTTAATTACTCAAATGAAGAGGATTATTTTCCAGACCCTCTAAAACTGGTGAAATCGATGCTGACCTATGGAAGAAAAAGGAAGTCGGTGGATCATTTGGTCACTGTCTTAGCCTGTGAAAGATATGTGAGATGAAATGCCAAAATGTGACGAGAGAAATTCAAACTGACGCGTTGTGTAGGCCTTAAAGGAAGGAGTCATAATTTCATTGGAATAGAGAATATGGCATGTTTTCTGGTTCAAAAGAAATTCTGTCTATATATATATTGTATATTCGTGTGTTTTTGTTATATATTTAAATGTGCAACAAATGACACGAAAACCTGCTTTGGTAGGTATTCTACACTCGAAACGACATGAGCCTATTATTCATTTCTACTCAAGGCACAAGATTTTCGGGGAAGGGGCCAGTCGATTAGATCGACCCCAGTACGCAACTGGTACTTAATTTGTCGACCCCGAAAGGATGAAAGGGTAAAGTCGACCTCAGCGGAATTTGAACTCAGAATGTATAGACAGACGAAATACTGCTAAGCACTTCGCCCGGCGCGCTAACGTTTCTGCCAGCCTATTGTGTTAAATTCTATCTAAAAGAGTAACCTTGAAAAGAAATAAGAATTTCAATTGATAAGGATATACTGACTTATATTTTATTACAACGAATTACACATTTTTTTCTTTTTGTTTTTAAATGTCGGTAACTTTATACACACAATTACTCCGTCGTTAAATTTCTCTTACGGTCATTTGAAGCTTGTTGTTTTTTATGTAGGGATTAAAGAATTTTGTGATGTACAGCGCGCAAAGACGGGGAAAAGAGTATTTAGTGCTTTATTAAAAGTGGAATATCACTATATAATTTGCGTTTGTAATATTAGTAAGCTTTGAAGGCGGCGGCGGCGAGCCGGCAGAATCGTTCGTATGCCGGGTAAAATGCTTAGGCCCTTCCGCCAAACTTGCAAGCCTTGTACCAAAATGTTTGCTTGATATAAAAACCATTCCAAAAGCGAGTTCGTTACTGAGACTAAACAGGAGTGATTTTCATATTTAAAGATTTAAATAAATTAGGTTTAAGTATGGAATGAATATGAAAGGTAACAAGAGGCAAGTGTTCGTATCAATTTACAGACATTTCATATCAGAAAGCGATTAATGGTGGTTAAAAATATTGCTGCCATGTCATTTGTTTTTCGGTGGTAAGCAGTGTTGAAAATTTGTAAACAAGGCATTTCCCTGATTAAATGAAAGACTAAGGTCAATCTGTAGCCCTTTATTTGTTAAAATAGTGATCCAAGCAGTTACGGAAAACTGGGGTTGATTAAGGCTTCAGTTGCTATAACGACCAAAATCTCGAAAGAAAGGGTTTACATGAATGCATAGTTTTTATCTTTTACTCGTTTCAGTCATTAGGCTGTGGCCATGCTGGGGCATCACCTTGAAAATGTTTCTCGCATCGACCGTAGTATTATATTGTTTTATAGACTGGTACTTATTCTATAGGTGGCTTTTGCCGAACCGCTAAGTCACGGGGACGTAGACACACCAACACCTGTTATCAGGCGGTGGCTAGCACACACATACACACACACACGCACACACTCACACACACTATTTGGCAGACACAGAGTGTGTGTTGATAAGCCTTTCCATGAGCCATGGGAGTGGGGGTGTACCACACCACCCTCCCCTTTGCCCTACAAATTGCACGCATTAACGTTCCGCATGCTATACGCACACTCAAGCACACTACTCCGAACCGAAGTATCAACACACACTCACACACACACACACGCACACACACACACACACACACACACCCACACGCGTTTCAATAATCTATTCATGTAACCTGAACTGACCAATCGCAGCAACCCCTCAGATTTCCCAGATGTTATCTTTCAATGCACCTGATGATGAAGTCTGATGATGCATTCGTTCATCAGCGAAAATAAAAGTTTTGAATAATGTTGCACAGAGCGAATCCGTTATTAAATATTTACAACTATTTCGAGGAGTAAATATTTAATATTTACAACTCCTACAAAATGTGTTGATTGCCACTTTCTTTTGGCTGTCTAACCGTAATTAAGTATGTATACATGCATGCAGGCATACACATATATACATTTATTACACATACATATATACATACATCCACGCATAACGCCACACCAATGCACACATACAAATATTTCACTCACAGAATTTGGTGAATAATATTCTTATGATCGCAACCATTTCTACGCCCTCTAGCTAATCAAATTCATGTTCAGATTAAAAGCGGTTCAGTTCATTAAAAACTCCACTACATTTTGAGATGTGATAATAGAAAATTGGATGGGTACCAAAATATAAATGTTAAAATAGGGGAAATCATAGATGAAACTCCGTAAATAAAAATGCTTTTGTGGGAGGAAATCTAATTATGTTTATCTCGTCAAAATTAGTGCAAAAGGAAAAAAGTCTTATGGGGTAAAAGTAGTGAAATCGGAGAGTTAGTAAAGCCTGATATGATCTTTCAATCATCATGGCTTTTGTATTTTAAAAGACAATTATAACGAAGCTCTTGCAGTAGATCTGAACGAGATATATCTACTACTGAAAATCCGTCAAAACTGGTACAGAGGTAAAAATATTCTGGAGTATAGAATGCTCAAATTTGAAAAGGGAAAAACTAGAGTACTATGTATGTATGTATGTATGTATGTATGTATGTATGTATGTATGTATGTATGTATGTATGTATGTTATCAATCAGTTTCATTTCTGTATTTCTTGTCCATAGAGAAATAGCCGGACTCTAACATAGATTCAAGGCTCCTTCATTGGAACTTTTATCAACATCATCTAGGTATTTGTGCATATGTGTGTGTGTGCAGTATTTGGTGTTAGTGTATGCGCAGATTTGTATGTTTGTTTTATGGATGCGTTTTTATGTCTAGATGCATGCATATGTATTTATGTGCTAAATTTTTGGAAAGTTTTACATATCTTTACAGTTCCATTGATGGCTTGAATCTGTAGTCTTCTAATCAACCTTTTTCTTTCAGGTTTTGAGAACCCTAATTTTTCCAGGTTTTTGTTGAGGCTATGTATGTATGTATGTTTGTATGTATGTATGTATGTATGTATGTATGTATGTATGTATGTATGTATGTAATTTTTCAGTTTTATTTCAAGATTTCTTGCTAATAGGGAAAGAGCAGGTTTCTTACCTAGATCCAAGGCGCCTTCATTGGAATTTCAACATCAACAACAGGGTATGTATGCATGTATATATGTATGCATGCATGAATGTATGTAATTATGTATGTACGTATGTATGTATGTATGTATGTATGTATGTAATTATGTATGTATGTATGTATGTATGTATGTATGTATGTATACGTGCAGATTTGTATCTTTTGTTTTATACAAATCTTCTCATGCACATAGTTACATATCTAGACATGCTCATATATATTTAAATGATAAACTTCTGGAAAGTTTTACAGACTTTTACAGTTCCAGTGATGGATTGGATCTGTAGTTTTCAAATTAGCTTTCTCTTTTCTGGTTTTGAGAAGCCTAATTTCTCAAGATTGGTATTTAAGCAGTCTGTTACATATCCCAGGGCCCCCAATGTTTACAAGTATAAACCTGAACTTGTAAGCTGGATAAAGTAACTGCAGAATTCTCAATAGTTTAGCGTAGGCATTCTCTTTTTCACTGATCTTCAGCTTTATGTTAACAACCGCTGAGCATAAAAAGCATTGTAAACGCTCTGAAATCATAAGGAAACCTGGATTTATCCAGCAAGTTCAACAGACCATATATTACAATTCCAGAAAGTCCATGAGGTCAATTGCAAAAGATCTCCATGTTTCAGAAGGAACAGTCAGAAATTTTGTCCACGAAGACATTAGATATACGTCTTATATGATGAGGAAATGTCAATTTGTCCGAAAAACCAAAAGAAAAAAATCACATCAGACCTAAAAGGCTTTTAAACAAACTGAAAAATCCAGCAGAAGAATATTTGGTTTAGTTTTTCTCAAACGAGAAAAACTTCGACTAAGATTAAAAAGTTACCAGAAGAAATGACAGATGGTTATGGGCAGACCCTTCTGAAGTTCCAAGTGTTAATCATACAAAATGTCCTGCAGCTGTCATCGTTTTAGGGGTTGTCAGCAATGAAGGACATTTGATGCCTCTTTACTTCTTTCCACAAGGTCTTAGAGTTAACTCTGCCGCCTACATTGAAACCCTGGAAATAATTGTTAAACTCTGGATAGACAGTGTATGCAATGGTAGGCCATATGTACTTCAGTGAGATTCTGCACTATCACACATGGCTCTAGTAACACAGGAATGGATGACTGAAAATTTCCGTGATCACATAAACCCTAACATTTGGCCTCCTAATTCCCTAATATTACATGTGGAGCGTTGTTGGGAGAGAGGTCAGTGAACACGCCCATAATACCAAAGAATCTATGAAAATTGCCATAGTCAGAGTAATGTCCAAAGTGAACCAGGACCACTTGATTCGAGCATGTAAATGATTTAGATCTCATATAGAAGCAGTTGTTGAAGCTGAAGGTGGCTTTATTGAATAACGTTGTGGAAAAGAAAGTTTAATGTTATCCTCATAGCATTTTTTTATAATAACTAAAGTTATTATAAACATAAATCTGTCCTCAAAAATCTTACATTTCACGCACCCTGTACATATATATACATATATACACACGCACATACACACAAACAACTTAATGTGGATATCTTGTTAAAACAACGAATACTGCGTATTTAGAGTTGAGAGAATCTCTGATATAGACACATCGTACTTAGAGGCACACAGATCGTATCAGAAATGAATCATAAGTAATGGGCTCCCATAATACAAGATTCTCATTTACTACGATTTGTGTGTGTGTTTTGATGCACCAAGTGCCTACATGAGAAAACCTCTCAACGCTAATAACCCAACACTCGGTATTCTATCAAGCCACCTACGTTAAGCTGGACATAAAATATTGTCTTGAGATATCAATACTTCTGTCGCTAATAATTAATCACCATATATATATGTTTGTGTGTGTGTGTTGTATTTGTGCTGTATATATATATATATATATATATATATATATATATATATATATATATATATATACAGCACACATACGCACACTGATACGTTGGAATCCTGTAGCGTGAAATTTATTTCTACTTCACTTCCGTTAAGACATGCATATGAATGGAAAATAAATATCACATTACGGCATTCCACATTACTTGAATGCATTTCGCTTGTAATCGTTGAATTGTAGATAAAAGTACATACACGAACGTTCCTATGTGTGTATAAGGCTATTCCCCAATATATGCATGTGTACATGTATAAGAGTTTCTTGAGCAGGTCTGTGTATCAGTTTACATCAAATTTTGCTGTAAATTGGTTGTCGACATTTAATATTGTGAAACAATTCTGTTTCCGCATTATTTAAACAGTTTATTAATTGATTTTGCGTCAACATGGTAACGCTTCTGTAATTGGGTTTGCCTTTTCAGTTTTTGTTTATTGTTGCTTCATCGAACATATGTACTTATGCATATATGTGATCGATTGGAAAATATGGCTATAAACATTTCAACAGACACACACTCACTCATATAGATATTCAAAACCTAATCACAAACTGTATGCATTTAAATATTTATAGAGAAACAATTTCATTACGAAGCACATTTACTATCCGCTCGTCGTACGTTGTTTCCATTGGCGCTGTGCAGCCTCAGATCAGACCTCAAGAAAGCACATAAGTTATCTGTTAAACGGTTAAGGTGCAAGTCTAGTTCCGTTCACTATACTTTCCAGAATGCATTGCTAAATTATATGTTGCCTTCTTGGAATGTTGTGCACTGTTAATCCTGTGACTCTAGATTATACCAGTCATTACAAGAAGAGCAGGTAATGAGTGTATGATATTGCCAGACTATACGGCATCAGTTATTCTTCCGTTGCACTTAGTACAGTCGTTAAGGCGGTGAGGTGGCAGAGTGGTTAGCGCGTCGGGCAAAATGATTAGTAGTATTTTGTCCGTCTTTACGTTCTCAGTTCAATTTCCACCGAGGCCGAATTTACTTTCATCCCTTTAGGGGTCACTGTCGAGACCTGGGGTCGATGTAATCGACTAGTCCACTACCCCAAAATTTTATGCCTTGTGCCTATACTCGAAAGGATTATTAGTCTAGTATTTTGCCGAGTAATATAAATTTATTGCTGCTCTTGCGAGTTCTTTTGTTTTTATGCATTTCTTTTGTAGGAAATGGGTGAGATGGCATTCATATGATCTCAATGATATCTGCAATGTTGTAAATGAGTTTGTTTACTTTGAGATAATTGCGCATGCGATGGAATGGGCTAGGGGTATGTGTTCGGGGGTTGTGCCTCTCAACTATGCACCTCAAATGATCAAGTGATCCTATATTTTTGTATTATTGATATTTATGTGTATTTGGTTTTGGTGTATTTTCTGTTATTCAACCTGTGATAATGAGTACTTAGTTGTTTTGGTTTCTTTGAAGTTTAGGTTTCAACTAGTTAGAGCCGAAGTCAAGATCTTTGACAAGGTTGATCATGGTATGATATGTCACAAGCTGCGAAACATTGGTATTACTGGGAAACGGAGAGAGATGCTGCATGATTTTCTGAAGGGCAGGAGTCAGACAGTTGTAGCCAATGGTGCTCACTCTGAATAGACACCAATTCTCAGCGGAGTCTCACAGGGAACTGTACTGGGGCCATTACTATTTGAGGTGACCCTCTCAAACATTTCCTCCGCAGTACAGTCAGCCAATCTGACCAATTATGTGACGATATGAAAATATCACAAACAGTTAAGAACCCAGAGGACATCATAAAACTGCAGAAAGACCTGAACTAAACCTACAAATGGGCTAACAAAAATAACATGCAGTTCAATGCCATGAAATTCCAGGCAATCCAATATTGGTCCAGCATCAGGCAAAAAGCGGAATACACTGGACCAGAAGATAATACTATCCCAGAGTCAGGGTCGGTGTGTGACCTGGGGGTTTACATGAGCAATGATGCAACATTCCATGTGCATAATACCAAGATGGCAATACTGTGCCAGTGAGTGGCTGGCTGGATTCTGAGGACATTCAGAACCAGGAAACGGGAGGCCCTGCTACTCCTATGGAGGACTTTCGTTCTCAGCCGCTTGGACTACCGCTCCCAACTATGGTCCCAGAGAGTGTGAAGCCCTCATGACATTCTGCTCCACATAGCTGAAAATGATGACTAATTCTTAGTATATGATCCAACCCAAGTGCTTAGAATTGCTAATCACCTAGGAGCACGAATTGAAAAATATATGTAGCTTTTTGACATCTGCCATTTCTTTTAGAGCTTTATAATATATTTGTATTGTTCTTATAAAAAAAAATCTTTCAACTTCATTATATCGTACAAAAGAACTAATTTTATACATCCATGATTCTGCATTTCCTTCCTTTCATCATTATATGCATGCATGTATGCATGCATGTATGGATGCATGTATGTATGTATGTATGTATGTATGTATGTAGATAGATAGATAGATAAATAGATAGATAGATAGTTATATTTATAAATATATATATATATATATATATATATATATATATATATATATGGGAGAATATACAAAAAATAACAACAGACGAGGACAGGTGGTGTAAATAACAAAAGTATATATTAGTATGACGCTCGGGAATACGGAAAGTCTTTGACGTTTCGAGCTACGCTCTTCAACAGAAAGAATACGGAGACAAGGAGAAAAACACGGAGAAAAAAAATTGAATAGTGTTCAGTCAACGGTCAATCATAATAATGGCCGATCATAACAATGACTGTTTTTATTTCTATACACAAAAGTGACTGTGGGGTAAGAAGCTTGTTTTCCATGTACATGGTTCTAGGTTCAATCTTACTGCGTAGTACCTTGGGCAAGTGTCTTCTACTATAGCCTATGGGCCGACAAAAACTTCGTGAGTGGATTTGGTAGACGAAAGAAGGGCACTCAACCAATTTATCGGGAGTTACATGTATGGATCAAAGCAGTTTGATTCAAGTTCGTTGGTACTCTTGAGTTTCAAGCGTGATGTTAGTCCTCAGCCGCGCGCGCGCACGTAAGTATGTCCCACACCATTGCTTGACAACTGGTTGGTTTCTTAACGTCCGCGTGGCATTGCGGTTCGGCTAAAGGCAGATCGAATAAGCACCAAGCTTAGCTAAAAATGATTCATTCAACTAAAACGTCTTCAAGGCGGTGTCTTAGCATGACTGCAGTTTAATGATTGAAACAAGTACTTGTGTTTTTTAAAAGCCTGGTACTTTTCTATCTATCGGTCTATGTTACGGGGACGTGAACAAACCAAAACCGGTTGTCAAGCGATTTAGGAGTCCCAAGTTAACTCCCGGAACATAACTTGAAATCATTTTCAATTTACCTCTTCGGTAAGTTAACTTCGGTTTCCCAAACGACATTGTAATCTTCTTATAGCTAAGGTATCTTCAGCCTGAGGAGTAGCTAGCTGAATACCCCTCGTTGAGTAATTATTGCATCAGAGGATCTCCAGCCTGTTTTTCTTTACTTGTTCTACTCCCCCAATTTGGATTTTTATTCGCATTCATAGCAAATATAGTTGCTTTATTACAGTTCCTGAACGTTGTTTTTTAGATTGATTGCATCCATTAGGGTCTCATATTGTGATGAACTACATCTACCAACATTATCATGGGTCTCCGAACCTCGCAAAACAGCTGTTGTACTTATAACACCTTTCTTCCACCCCTTTAATTTGTTCTCTGTGTAGGTTGGATCTATTAATATAAATATCTATATATTTGTGGTCAAATATTCATCGTCTGAAGGACTCCACCTTTTGCTCTCTCTCGATTTGCATGTACATATATATACATATTTTCGTATTTCATACCCAAACTGTTAGATTTAATATATCTTTTTTGCTCATCCACATAATTGCTTCTATATCTGCTCAACTTGATCCCTTTTATCACCGTTCTTTACCCTGTGGAATCGACCCCCTGTAAAGTCAGTGGAGTGTGTGTGTGTGTCTATATATATAAGTATATATATATATATATATATATATATACATATATATATATATATATATATATATATATATATATATATATATATATATATATATATATATATATATATATATATATATATATATATTTATATATACATGCATACATACATCTACTCACACACAACACATATGTTGTAAGTTGCGAGGGTAATTTTTCCAGTAAAGCACACGCACTGGTTCTGTTTCACTTCGTTTTATTCTTCTTCTTCAAATGAGTAAACTATTAATCAATTACTTAATCGGTTGTTTTATTAATCTTTCAGATCGTGTTATTCCAGTAGTATCTTGCTGTCTCTAAGTTCCCTTTACTGTTTTTATACATTTGGAATATCTGTCTGTGCATATATGTATTGTATTGTGAGTGAGTGAATGTGTGTGTGTGTCGGTATGTCTGTCTACGGTGTTGAGCATGTTTGGAACTATACGCATGCTTTTATTGTCATGTTTAATATGATATTTTTGTGAGCATGTAGTGTATAAGTGTGCGCGGGTGTGTCTATGTGTGCGCGTATAAATATATATAGATATATATATATATATACATACATATATATGTATACACTTACATGCACACAGATACACACATACACTCATACACATATATACACATATGTCTATACGTATACATGTATATATGTTTGTGTGTGAGTCTATCACATATGTATAGATATGTGTATATTGATTGTAAGGTGTTAAGTTACAAAGAAGTGTTCTCATATAAGCGCGGTTATTATTATTGATTCCCAATAAATATATTTAATTTTCTGTCCAGATCTGTTATTGGCAGTTTTCATAGAATGGGCTTTTTACATAGTATCTGATGCTTGGAGATTTGTTCTGATAATGAATTTCTAGTCAAGTCAATAAATATTTCATCAAAAGTCGGGCAGTTGCTACACTAAATCACATTTCTACTCGAACATTTTATATTTGCATTTGGAAGTCTTTTTTCCCCCCTGTGTTTATGTTGATACAATGACCGGTATGTAGAAATTAATGTCTACCACAACTTTTGTCATTGCACCGAGATACAAAGAATGCTGTATCTCTGTTTTTATATTAAACCTTGCCTTTATCAACAATTGTTTCAAACATTTTGCGCTCTTTACCACATGCATTGGTGGATACAAACCAAAGGAAACATTCTTGTTTGTACAGACCAGAAATGATGCAGGATTCGAACTCTTCAAACCAGTTTTATTATTAATGACAAATTACACCAATGTATGCAGTAGTACAACTGTCTGTCGTCTGTCTGTCTGTCTGTCTGTCTATCTATCTTAATTTATCTATCTAACTCTCATGAGATACGTGCACGCATGCGTATATATGTATATGTATACATACATACATACATACATACATATACATATATATATATGTATATATATATATATATATATATATATATATATATATATATATATATATATATATATATATATATATATATATATATATATATATATATATATAATATGTACATAGTTTGATACTTTGATAGGTTTCGGCCAGTATAGACCCAGGCCATGTCTAATTTAATAGGACCACTTGGCAAAGTCATTCCAGTCAGGAATCAGACAATATGGCCCACTCGTGTAGAAGGTTTATCCGGGATTCTCTGATATATCATAGCTGGACTTTTGAAGTGTACAGACATGTTTTTCCTTCCTTCTCTCAAAGTCAGTAGCAAGTTACACAGCTACAGAATCAAACTAACCGTTTATATATAAATATATTTACAACCACGTGTTTACCTACAAACACGTATGTACGCTTTTTTCTTAACTACAAATTATCATATACCCAAATAAACACTCGTTTATATATAAACAAACCAAATAACCAAAAATTCACACCTATAAGAGAGAGTATATATGTATCTATACACTTCTTTAATGTCTTCAGATAACCAAAGCCTCACACACATAGGAAAGAATATATACACATATCTAAAACAAAACATGGCGACTAACCAGCAGGCTTACAACAAACAAAATTGGTCTGATAATGAAATTGATCTCTTAATAAGCACATGGTTTTTCTCTCTCCCAAACGGAAAACATAAACATTTCATGTCTAAATGAGATTGCCGACAAAGCAGCGCAAATACTCAAAATGCGCTCTGTTAAATAGGTACGCAGCAAACTAAAACACATCGAGGTTTCCTTCAATCTAATTCAGGTTCATTTTGAAAGACTACGATATATTTATCTTTCAAATATAGGTCAAACACAACAACAACAGCCAGAAAATCATGAACAGCAACAACAGCAAAACCAACAATATTAACATTAGAGTATATGTTAACCTCGTGAATGGATGGTTGCATCCAAGGAAATTCTGGTTCAATACCTAGTATTGTTGGGGAATGAAATTCCCTTAAAACAATAGTTATATATTAAGTATATAGTTTATATCCAGTTAAAACAGGAAAGGTAGATCTTTTTTTTCTCTGAAATTATGCGCATGTCACACAAATGCAAATTTAATACAAAAATTTGTAATTGAATTATTAAGTATTAATTGAAACGGCTGTAAGAAACGAAAATGACCAATTTGTTAATAACAATTGTTAACTTCCTTATCTCCGTTTTCTTTTCTTCTTTTAACTGGATATAAGCAATATATATTTATATATGTGTGCGTGTGTGTGTGTGTGTGTGTGTGTGTGTGTGTGTGTGAGAGAGAGAGAGAGAGAGAGAGAGAGAGAGAAAGGTTGAGTTCAATTTCATCCTTGGGGGGGGGGGGGTTCCAAAATTAGATTCCTAATAAAATTCTTCATATTAAGTTTGTAGCTTACTATGGTAAATATTTTAAAAAAATATGAAAATTTTACAAGTACAAGGTACGTTATGAGCATTGATAGAACACGTATCCTATATAAACCCAACAAATAATTAAAGATGGAGAAGCGAATATATTAAAAGTTTTATAAAATTTTAATCCATGCATACGATCGTTTCGAATGGTAACGCCAATATGTAAGAAACATGAAAAAAAATTAAATTAAGTATAATTAAATTAATTTAATTACATATTACCATTCGCCTCAGTACAAAAAGAACACATCAGAAAGGTAGTATCACAAGAATATTATGTTGTTACAGGAAACTGTATGGGGTCCGTGTCACATAACTCATTCGGATATTCATAAAACGATTATGAAAGATGAAATATAATGCTTAGGGAGTCTTGAGTTTGTTTGTGTAAGAACTACAACAACTGATGCGGCTAACAGATGAAAAAGGTTGAAGAAACATTCTCTCTATATGAGGATAATTAATATAGTGAAATACATACCATATAAAACATTTATCATAAGGAATAAATTATATATATAAATATATATATATATATATATATATATATATATATATATATATATATATATATATATATATATATATATATATATATATATATATATATATATATATATATATATATATATATATATATATATATATATATATATATATATATATATATATATACAGGAGTAGCTGTGTGGTAAGTAGCTTGCTTACAAACCACATGGTTCCGGGTTCAGTCCCACTGTGTGGCACCTCGTGCCATTGTCTTCTACTATAGTTGCGGGCCGACCAAAGCCCTATGGTAGACAGAAATTAAAAGAAGCCCATCGTATGTGTGTGTCTGTCTGTCTGTCACCCCACCGTCGGTTGACAACCGATGTTGGTGTGTTTACTTAGCGGCTCGGCAAAAAGGACTGATAGAATAAATACTAGGCGTACAAAGAATAACTCCTGGGGGTCGATTTATTCGACTAAAGGGGGCGCTCCAGCATGGCCGCAGTCAGTTGACTGAAACAAGTAAAAGAATACACACACACACACACACACACACACACACACACACATATATACATATATATATACACACATACATATGATAGCCAAAGAATACAAGGAGTGGAATAAGTAGTGCATCAGTTGCAATCTTTTCATAACTAGCTGAAGTTCATTATTACATTAGTAATGAGCAGAGCGCAACTTAGCTACGTCAACGAAGTTTACATTGCTTCAGGAAGTAAGCAAAGTATCCTAGTAAGCAAGCTAGCCACTGAAAATTGGTCAGTCATTGAAATAGAACATAAAAGGGCGTCCTCTTCACAATAATTAACAGTTTAATTGGTTATTTTATTTTATGGCCTGCGCCTTAGCGAAGGCGGAGGTATTGTTTTCAGTCATGTTTGTTTGTTTGTCCATGGACAGGATATCTCAAGAACCGCTGAATGGATTCGGTTGAAACTTTCAGAGATGTTTGGCCTTGGCCTCGTAACTGACCCGAACCGATTAGATTTTCTGGTCGATCCAGTTACCGGACAAGGATTCTGGATTATGTTCCCGGTTTTTTTACTTAATTTTTGAGAGCAGTCGGGTTCGTTTTTAGTATTCTCGTTTGTGAGAGCAGTTGAGTTTATTTCAGATATTCTCATTTTAAAAATCATCTCTGGCTAATCGTTGAGGGGACGTTGGTGTTGCCTTGACGGAGGTTTGCACTCTCTGATGCTCGTTTTATTTTGTTTTTGACGTTATATTTCTATTTTTTTCGAGTGGCCATTTTTAAATGTTGACTCCTTGTATACATCTTGCTGTAATGTAAATTTCGTTGAGGTAACTACGGCCTGAAGATTAGCTAAGCTGAGGTATGATCGTTAATACTTATGTAACGAACTTCAGATAGTAATGAGACGCTTTCAGATGATGTTCTTCCTGTTCTTCTCCTCACGTTTTTGGATACTTTGTATTCTTAGCAGCGTTATTGCTAAAACGTCACTTCTATGGAAGCAATCAGTTTATCGAAATTGCTTTTAACTTTGGTATGAGAAGAAGTGTGCACCCTACGATGTTATTACATATATTTTATCCTATACTGTCCTTTTTTCTTCTCTACACAAGCTGCCCATTGCATAAAGCTTACTAACTTCTCATACTTGGAATCCCTAGATCGTACTTACTGACTGATATATGCGGATATATATATATATATATATATATATATATATATATATATATATATATATATGCATACATGTATATATACACACACACATACACATATACATATATACATACACATATGTATATACACACATATATGTATAATAGATATATAGATTATATTAGATAGATTTAGATATTGTGTACATAAGAATATTTCATGTTTTAGAAGCTTCGAGTTCTTGGTAACAGTGGAAGAGGAAGTAGATAAAGTAGATAACTAATGGCATGCAAAATATTAGGTTAAAAATCTGCTCGCATAGGGAAGTCGAAGGCTACTTTCGACTCTTTTTCTATCAGAGGTTTCTTTTAACCCCCAATATTCTACATGTTATTATTTATCGATTTATCTACTTCATGCACCATCTTTAAATTTATATATCTGTCTATCTATCTATATGTGAGCGCATACACCCGTCTATAGACATATATACATATGGAGTATATATATATATATATATATATATATATATATATATATATATATATATATATATATATATATATGAATATATATATATATATACACACATACATATAAGTAATCTTTGTAGCCACTTTAACATGGGGGCGTAGACACACGAACACCGGTTGTCAAACAGAGCTGGAGGACAAACACAGACACACACATATAATTTCATGTGTTCCTGTGTGTGTGTTCCTGTGTGTGTGTGCCTGTGTGTGTGTGCCTGTGTGTGTGTGTGTGTGTGCGTGCGTGTGTGCGTGTGTGTGTGTGTGTGTGTAATGAAATCGATAAACCAGTTCATCATAATCGCCTCAGTATTTGCATCTTTCGCAACTCTTAAGAGCTTCTTGTATGAAGGGATGATAGAGAATTTGTTTGAAGATTATGTTTTAAATAAAAGTTCCTCTTAGCCGTGCCTACGTCCAAAACTTCGAATTTGCTTTGGCATCATATTCTTTACATAGTCTCACCACAGATGCATCGCTTTCTAACTTTGTTACAAGTTCCACTAACATCTGATTCTATGTGACCATAGACAGGACCAGATGCAACTTCGATTGATTCTTCTTTCTCTTGAATCCACGCTGTAAAACAAAAAGCTCAAAATGCCAAATCTGAGAAATATGAACGAAATTGTGATGTTACTGTACGTATGTTGTCTATTGTGAGTGTCCACTTCGCTATTTGTATGGCCTCAGTAAACATAAGCATACAAACTGGTGTCAGTTTTGTTTTGTTTGTGAGAATATAGTATAAGATTTGGACGCACATTACGACCAGATTATATTAGGATACAACAAGAACATATTATTGTAAAAATATTCTTTTCGATCAATGAATGTTTAACGATGATTTTTCTCCACCTATTCAATACAAAATTGTACATTCTATAAAAAGAAATATGAAAGCGAATACGAAAGACTGTTCCGTATATATGTAAAAGGTTGAATATAGACAGAGAGAAACGGGGAGTTGAGGATGTGAAGGAATACGAATACTTAGAATTGCGGAGTGCTGGGAAAAATAAAAGATATGCTATTTCAGAGGGTCGGAGAATCGAAATGAAATTGATAGATGTACTTTTTATTTAAATTGATTTTGCATTTCACTTTTTATATATATTGGTTTCAAATTCTGGCATAAAGCCAGTAATTTCCCGGGAAATTAGGTAAGTCGATTAGATGGACCCCACTTTTCAATTCGTACTCATTTTATCGACCTCGGCAGAATTTGAACCCAGAACGTAAAGACAGACAAAATGTCGCCAAGCATTTTGTTCGGCGTATTAACGATTCTGCCAGCTCAGACGCTTTACATTTTATGTTATGTACACCGGGTGGGTGAAAAGTAAGTAAACATGAAAAATTGGTGCTAAAATCCATATTCCTTTAAAAAATTTATTGAAACAAATGATACATGTTCTTTATTATATGGGAAAATGAAAGTAAATCTTCATATTTCAACGTAAGCATCGGTGGCGTCGACCAAATTCCTCAAACGGTCAGGAATGAATAACCCTCTGAAGGACGTCGTCTGCGATATCACTGAGAATCTCCTGAATCCGTGTCTCCAAGTTCTCCAGTGTGCAAGGTTTTGTCGTGTACACCTCCTCTTTTGTGTAACCAACCCCACAGGTAAAGATCACATGGAGTGAGATCTGGACTTCTTGGAGGTCTGGAATTCTGGACTTCTGCAGTCACAGTCTTCAGGTTTTAGCTCCTGCACGTAATGGGGTTTCCACGGACGAAAATTCAATTCTTTATGCAACACCGTACGTATTGCATGTCTTGTTAGTCCACTTTCACGAGCTGCTTGACGTCTTGATTTTTGCGGGCCATCATTAAACATTTCCTGCACTGTTGCCACCTTCTCCGCTGATTGCGATGTGGTTGGACAGTCACTTCTTCTTGCATCGTTCACAGAGCCCGTGGTCATCAGCCTTGCATGACAACTTCTTATTGTCTCCGGACGTAGTATTGCATGCTTGCCTTTCTACTCCACCATCTCTGAACCATAACAATGGAATTCCACACTTCATAGCGTGCTGCTATCTCAGATCTCTCCTGAACAGTCAAACAACTGGCCACGTGGAAAATAAGAAATAAGAAATAAGATAAGAAAATAAGAAATCCCCATTAGTATTGTCTGTTTAAAAAGTGTTTTCGTCATGACTTCAGTGATACTAAAAATTCTATAAGCAATTTCTAATGCCTAGTTACTTTCCACCCACCCTGTATATATATATATATATATATATATATATATATAGATAATTTAATCAAGATTTATTCCTTGCAGGATTTTGATTACAAAGTGACAAAGAAATAAATATATACAGTAAGGAGTTTCATTCATTACAATTGTGTTGTCAAGATACAGTTTTTCGTATTAAATTCAGTACCAAGTTTAGTATTGTGCAGTGTTGTTTCTTATCACACATCATTATTAAATTTGTAATTATTGGGCTATATCATTACTGATATCCATTTAATAAACAATAAAATTTTGTAGCGATATTTTTCTTGTCTTTATAATCTTGAAATGAAATATGAATTTTAATCATTCTCATTTTCATATTTAGTTTCTTGCTATCACTAACCAAATCGTGGCGCATAATGAGAAATTACAAATTAACATTCATTTGCAAAAACTTTATTGGAAATTCGATGCATTGTACTTGCCGTGCACATGCTTTTGTTAAAGAACAGAAGCAAAAATAACAAAGAATGAAATAAACATTTGCTTCAATTTGCATTTGTGATATTTTATTGTTTCTCTAATTTATTCAATATATTCTTTTAAACGAAGCAAAGAAGCTTTTTACCGACAATAAAACACAAAAAATGAAAACAGCAATTAGAAGAAAGCTAACAACTAAAACATGAATAAACAATACAATTGCCTTTTAATATGTTTGCTTAATGCTATATGATCATCAGCTTATATTTATGGTGTATAGCAAAGAAATATGTAAGTAGTATTTAAATTGAAAAACACTTAGTGAAATGCACGTAAGTAGGTAGGCTCCAAATTAGTTCGATCATCTATTAAGTTGTGGAAGATATTAGTTAAATAACATCCAGAGTCTTCTTGGAAACGTCAAAGTTGGCAAATGATATATTGTTGGATTTTAAGTAAACATTGGCATTTAATGAAACACTTGTCAGTCACATGGCAAATTGACAGAAACGAAAGAATACCAAAGTATGTTCTATACAGTGTTTATATTTTCTGATTTAAAGATAGCTTCCTATTTCTCTGCCATCAGTCTCACGAGCCCTATAAAAATGGGATGGGCATTGTCCCTCTTTTTGCTCAAAGGATAAAAAAAAAAGAAAAATCAAAATGGCGGTGTTCTAGCAAAGATGTTACGATGTCAGATAAAATGCCTTGCGGTGTTGAGCCGTTGCTTTAATTGTTCTGGGTTTAAATCTTCCCCACGGTCAAGTTTTCTTTCATCTTTCTGAGGTTGGACTAGTAAATACGTACTAAACCAAATGTTGACGTTGGGTTATTGTCTAAGATTAGGAGGGGGCGGAAAGAAGGTGAGAGAGTGAGAAAGAATGACAGAGAAACAAAAAAAGGGATATTTTAATTTCAGGTTATTTTCGGTTTTCTCTACAGCCAAGCTAGTGAAATATGTCTTATTGCTGGACATTTTTGTGAATTATTTTGATGACAACTTATTTGTACACCTCTTCCCACTTCAAATAATGAGAACATGCTACATCTTTCATCTTTTATTCTTAACTTGTTTCAATTATTAGACTGTAGCCATGCTGGGGCACCAACTTGCAGAATTTTTAGACGAATGAATCGACCCAGTATTTATTTTTTAAAGTCTGGAATTTATTCTATCGATTCCTTTTGTCGAACTACTTGGTACGAGGATATAAATAAATCGGCACAAATTATCAAGCGGTGGGTATACATACATACATATACATACATGCATATACATACATATGGCTTAGTGGTTAAGGTGTTGCACTCACGATTGCGAGATCGTGCGTTCGATTCTCAGACCGGGCGTTACTTTGTGTTCTTGAGCAAAGCACTTCATTTCACGTTGTTCTGCGATCATACCGACATCTGACATGTGGCACCCGTTGCACCTGTACAGGTAATGTCGATGTGACGGAGGGGGGGGGGAGGAGGTGAGCCTATGTCTACACAAATATTTGATCACTATAAACAAGTCATTTCTGTGGTTGTTTGGTAAGAAATTGTCGAACCCTCATACGTTGTCTAACGACGGGAGAGAGTCCATCATATACATATATATACGTCGTCTAACGACGGGCTTCTTGGAGTTTCCGTCAAACAAACATCAATCCACAGGTCTTTGGTCGACTCGGAGCTATAGTAAAACAAGACACTTGAACAAGTTGCCAAGCAGTAAGACTGAACTCGGAACCGTGTGGATGGGAAGCGACTGCGGGGTATTTTTATTTGAATACTAACCACTCTTCAAGTGTGTAATTGCTATCTGCATCAAGGGTATGTTTTAGATACATGAAATCCAGATAGATTTGCACGAGAAAAGAACTTGGAACTTGATTTCAAATATCTAGGTTTCTTTGTAGAGTACCAGTGAACTGTGCAGGCAAGGTACTCTTATATCAGTAACCTAAACTGGGCGAAGAATTTAAGCTTTCTACGCATCAGTGGGAATTCCTGAGGAGCATCTAATATAGATCGATAGCAGTAATTACTATCGACTACAACTCCAATGCGGACCAGTCTTAATTTTCCTGCGAGCAATTTATTTTTATACTTATTGTCTTAGCAAAGATAATGGCAAGAACAGGAGAATTTGACCGTTCGTTTAGATTCATTCAGGCATGAGCAATACTTCTACAACAGTCTACATTGCTACTAAAACATTATCTAATGTTCTTCTTCTTCTTCTACTACTACTACTACTACTACTACTACTACTACTACTACTACTACTACTACTACTACTGCTGCTGCTGCTGCTGCTGCTTCTGCTGCTGCTGCTGCACCTGATGTTGCACCTACAACTTATTCCCTCTCCTACTCTTGATAATTGATATTCTCTTGTGCAACTACTGCAGCCACCGCAACTTTCTGACAGATTCTGCTGCATGTGGCTATATTTCATTGATTAGGCTTGTTGACTCATGAGTTTCGTAAATATTTGAAATTAAAGTTCAGCTGGTTTGCTGTTGCTGCACTATATCTATATAACCAAATACAAAGTGTGTTCGTCAAATTCAATTAACTTCATTATCCTAAATATGACAGTAGTTATCGCAGTGAAAGATACGAGATTAGTTTACAAAGATAAAGTTCTCACAAAGAGAGATTAGATGTTTCTTATACATAAAATTGCAATGAAAGCAAATTATATGACATTTTATGCACGACATAGCACATGAATCTAATGTCGTATCATGGAATCATAGTAGCATAAAGATTTCAGATCAATATTGGAGGAGAGACATTCGTCTGAATATACGAAATTAGATAATACAAAAGTATTAACGTATCTGCTAATTTCAAGGAAGCCATCGAAATGGACAGACTCATTATTACAGTAATAGAACATATATCACATCTAACTATTGTTTGGTTATCATTTGAGTAGTACATATGAGCTGCTATGCTGATAAGGGTTTTGATGAAAGGATATCGAACTCAGAGATTAATGATAAAGCTCCTTCTGCTTATCTGATAACAGCCTCACTGCATGAATATGATATGTAAGAAACGAACGCGAAATGTTTTGTAGTGTAAAGTAGATGCATTGCGTCATTTATGTAGGATAAAGAAAATTGCAATTGTATGTATGAATCTAAATTTCTTTAACAATATGCAAACTGAATATCAGCCGAGGCGGGTAATTTTAGATTTAGACGTTTATTATTATGATTCACATTCATATATACATACCTACATAATTCTCTTATGTCTTATACAAACACGCACTGTCACACACGTGTACGCTCTTATGCATACGTACATATATATAAATATGTATATACATTCATGCATAGTTAGATAGGATATGAGTAAAAGCCCTGTACTATGTTGTGCAAAGCTCATCCACAGTTATCGGCTACCTAATGTCATCATACAATGAGACAGTAATTACATAGATTCTGTATAAATAGATGAATAAGAGAAAATGGATTGAACGACATTCTTCATTTAAAATTCAATAAGTTTCCACAACTCGTCACACCCTTAGTAAATTAGAGAGATAATATAAGCAACATATTGCGTAATCACTACCATCCCTCAAAAGCGTAAAATGTCTTCTTTCAGATGATTATTTCAATTAGGTCCTTCGTTAGATCCCACTGTCTGCATTCACTCTGTATGGGAATGACTACCCAAGGCAGTGTACTAATTTCAACATCTCGCGATCTGTGAAGCGGAACAGCAACAGACGCAAGGGGCGGGTAACTCCCGAGTCTTTATTTCCCTTAATTTATTTCTGATGTTCCCCTTTTGTTTTGTCATTTGTATCGCTTCGTATTTCCTTTTTCTTCATTGTCAGAGGAATACTAAAGACACTATTTCGGTACGAGTATATAAAATGTACAGAAACTAAAGATAATATAGCAGTGTTTTGATTTTGAGTAACCTATGGTGCGCATATACACAGCGATTGTTGAATCATATTAATACAATATTGTATATAATATATGCAGCATCCAGCAATTAACAGCTAGTAATGATGTGTTGAAACAATTGTAGTAATATGTAATAAAGCCTGCTCAGTCCAACTTTGCATTTTAACTTTTTATACGCTACGGGTATTTGTGGTCATCAGCTTTGCACGGGCGACGTGCATACCAACCTCCCTTCTCCAGGCCAATGATGTTATCAAAGAGAAAGGCAGAGAGAGAGAGGGAGAGAGAGAGAGAGAGAGAGAGAGAGAGAGAGAGAGAGAGAGAGAGAGAGAGATGTATATAATGGTTTCGAGTTCGGTGCCATGGTACGAAAACCTTCAAAGTAGTGCACCAGCATGGCCGCTGCCCAATGGCAGAACAAAAGAGTTAGTACCTTTGTTACTGTTAGTTTTATTCAAATTACTCTAGATCGATTCCAAACTTATTCACACGAACGTATAATTATTGTAGTGACAGCAGTCTTTTTCTAAAAGCTGCCTTGAAAAGAATGGTTGTCAGAACAATTGAAGAAACAGACAAAAATGGATGGATGAAATGTGTGGCAAATTTATGAGGAACATGGAGAGTGAAGTATATAGAGAAGCATTTTTGGAATAGATGTGAAGATTAGACATAAAGGTTGAAACTGACGCTTTAATATGTATAGCATGAGAATAATCCTGAAGGATTATGTGAAATATAACGTCGACAAAAGAGTAGTTACCATTATATGAAATGGAAAAAATAGGAGACAGTTAACCACATCGTCAGTGCAGTACTTAAGCAAGGAAAAAAAGAAAAAGAAAAAAAAAGGAATAAAAGGGGATGTGATAACATTCCTAGAATTATGCTTTCGATGTTGCGCGGAAAACAAAGTGAACGAAACAAGGAAGTGGAATAGGCACTGGTCAGGCGTAGGGTTAGGGTTAGGGTTAGGGTTAGGGTTAGGGTTAGGGTTAGGGTCAGGATGAAATGAAGTAAAAATACTCCGGTATTTCAATATCCCCCCCCCCCCAAAAAAAAATTCATGAGAGAAAACCATGTTCTTTTATTGTCGTTAGATATTTTATGCCTCATCACACTTTGATAAAAGTGTGCTTGAAAAAAAAAAGGGGGGGGGAGACAAAACAGAATCAAACTTTAAGAGAGAAATGACAGTAATGAACGACTTGGAGACAGCAATGGCTAAAGTAAAAACACCGATCGTGAAACTTGTTATTCAGAAAGGCACAATTATTCTTCGGTAGATGGCCATGCTAGAAACAGCTCGGATTCAGAAGATGGTTCTTGAGATACAGAAAAAAAAAAAAAAAAGAAAAACAAGAGAAGAAAATAGTTATGTACTTTTAGTCTTTTTTTATAGTTTGGTCACTCGTCATAATCAATCGCTAGAAGATCGAACTGTTCACATAACGATAATAATAATACATAGTCATATGCCCGTAATTTAGTGTTAGGAGAACAGTTGATTATATCGATTGACAACGTCATCTAACCGGTTACAGTATCAACGCAGTGTAATAGCATAACAACAACAACAACAATAAAAATAATCCTTAGTCCTACGGGCAATGCAGTCATTCGATTACATTGACCTCAGCGCTCAACTGGTTCTTAGTTCATCGACTCCAAAAGTATGAAATCAAAGATGACCTCAGCAGAATATGAACTCAGAACGGAAGAAATGCTGCGAAAGCATTCTGTCCGGCGTGCTAATGATTCTGCCGGCTTATTGCCTTTAAAAACAATCACGACAATGCTAGCAAAATTAATAATAAACTATCACATTAATAAAGCGGGCGTTATCCTACCATGTTTATCAGTGTTCTCGAGTTAAATCCACACTAGCGCTACAGGGTGACGAAATAGCACGAAACAAAGTGAAACGAAATGTACATATACACACACGCACACGCACGCACGAACACACACACGCGCACACATATACAAATACACACACACAAAAATACACACACGCAAACACAAATACATACACACACACTCGCATACACACACACACACACACACACACACACACACACATTACACATACGTATGCATCTGTTTGTGTATAGGTGTCTTTGATTCTCTTCGTCTGAAGACAATAACCTTCAGTGGCTGCCTGAATGATTAAAGAAAGAGCTCATTAACATCGTACAATTATGTCAGGATTGCTTCTGTTTGCTAAGCAATTTTTACATGATAATGTTGAGATATGAATCCTGTAATAGCGTTGAAATTTGCCTCCAGACGGGAGAGTATGCCTTTAAAATATTTTAGTTTATGATGGGCGAAATGTTTACTTGTGTATTTGTGTAGTGCCGTTGTCCAGCCAGTGTAGCGATGCGCATGTAAGGAGGCGGTTTGTAATCGGAAAGATATTTTCAGGTGATATTTATTCTTATGTCTGCATTCTGAGATTGTCTCGTTGCTGTCCAATATGTTTATAGACTGCAGCAGAATATTTTATTTCTTTTTACGGCTGATGAGAATAATCTATGAACTTTCTTACCTCTCCACCTCTTGCGCATCGCTGAGAGAAGCAAGTCGAATAAAACATCGTAGTTATGGTTGTGGTGGTGATAATAGTGAATAGAGAAAGATACATGGAGAGAGAGAGGTAGAGGGTGAGGGGAAGGAAAGAGAGAGAGGTAGAAGGTGAGGGGGAGGAAAGAGAGAGAGAGAGAGAGAGAGAGAGAGAGAGAGAGAGAGAGAGAGAGAGAAGACTTCAAAGCAAACGCAGAGGAGGAGATGGAAAAATTTCAAGTTCTAGCAGAATTTGTGACGTCACTGCATGTTTAATTATGCTATTTTCTTTTTATTTTTTTTCAGGAAAATAAAAAGAAAATTTAAGAATGAAAGTGCATTTGAAATTAAAACATCATGCTTGTTACATGTTAGCGACTTAATGCATAAGAAAATCAAAGAATGAAATGTAGAGACGCCAGTGTGAGCAACACGGCAAAAGAAAGAATAGTCTGATCTAACAGACGTAAGATGTACAATATTGAAGACGCGCCGAATGTGTCCGATACATTTTCATTATATTAGGATTTGTGAATGAGTTACGAGTCTTCTGTACAATTAATAATCTTTATGTACGCAATGAACTTCGTTTCCTTAAAGGTCTTTGCGAAATTGCTAAGTTTAAATAACTTGATATTTCTTACCTATTTTTTATTCGTAGTTATTTTTATGTTACATTCGATAATATATGTGTTGAATTGTTGGTAAAATATACTTTATTTATACATAAAAAAGAAACCATTCGACACACACAGAAAAGAATAAAGATAGTGGCTTACTGTGGTGACAAGGTGGGCGATACAAATTTGCAACTGCATGGAATTTATAATTTAGTATTTCAGTTAGCATTTGAGGAATGTCATTATTTAAATTGTCTTTTAGTATCGTAGAGAAATAAAAACAAAAGAGCGTTCATTGATCATTTATATTCCTTTGTTTCACAAAACAATTAAATTCTCTTGGCGCCATTCTCTGTTTTCAATTCTTTAAATATATATCGTCTAATTGGTTTGTTGACGAAACTGAAAAAAATATATTCCCTATTCTTGTTTTAACTCATTCAGTACAGCCTTAGACCTTCTCTGATCGATAATTCATCGTTAGTGCTTATTCTAGGTTATTTGCTATAGAGACAAATACTTCTCCTTGTATAGTATATACAAATGAATTTATTGCTTCTTGTCAGAATTGGTAGCGGTGAGCTTCGATGCTGAATCTCTCAGAGAACTACGTTAAGGGTACACGTGTCTGTGGAATGCTCAGCCACTTGCACGTTAATTTCGCGAAATTAAAACAGTGAACCGAACCCAATTGTTAAAACATCTTTCAGTGACGACCAATAACTACAAACAAAAGCACATGAGTACGTTTTAAGGATGAAGTTAATATATTCGATCTCGGCATAATTTACATAAGGTGTAAAAGAAAATAGAACAAATAACGAGGTCGACTCTAAGTATATTTGGGTTAGAGGGGAAAATACTAGACGAAAACTGCAATGAAATCACGCTTTTAACAGGTAAGTGGCTGTAAGAGTATCTGTAGAGAACTGAACGAGATAAGCTGTCTAAAAGATTTATGTAGGATCAAATCAAAGGAGGGAGATATAGTTTCATCGCAACAGGCGAAGAACTGTTGGTGTTCAACATGCATGGTAATAGCATATCAATGAGTGTTAATGCTAATGATGGTCGTGATGATCATGGTGATGTTGGATCATGAAGATGTTGGATGCCATCAAAACATTTTTTTACTTCCTTTTAAGATCGCCCGCCCCAACACCACCGTTATCGTCATCATCATCATCAGCATCAACTATCATCATCATCAATTATCAATCATCATCGTCATTAATTAGCGATCATCATCATCATCATCGTCGTCGTCTTTCTCCTCCACACCCTTAACATCATCGTTTCAGGAGTGATGGTTATAACTGTAACAGTACAACTGATATAGATTAGGAGGATGAAGGGGCGCCACCTTCAGGAATTCATCGTCGAATGAGATCGGCCCCAGTACTTATTCTTTGATTATTCTACAGGTTCTTATTCAATCGTTCTTTTTTGAGACGTAAACACACCAACATCGGTTGTCAAGTGGTAGCGGGCGACAAACAGGCACAAAGACACACACACACACACACACACACACACACACACACACACACACACACACACACACACACACAAACACACACACATTAACAAATCATTCCTAATTCTTTAA